>NW_007246547.1:80365-83055 GCF_000164805.1 Carlito syrichta
CTCCAGTCTGGGCGACGGAGTGAGGCTACAACAAAAAAAAAAAAGAAAAGGAAAAAAGAAACACAGACAAATCCCAATCTTGCAGAATACCTGACCCAAGTACTCAGACTGAGAAACTGTCACAGTCAACAGGAGCCTAAGAACACATGATGATTAAATGTGGTGTATTGGATTAGATTCTGGAACAGAAAAAGGACATTGGGTAAAAACTGGAACATTGCAGAAGGCACATGGAAAGGAGTGGCCAAGCCGTGAGGTGGAGAGAAAGGAAGGGGCCGGATGGTAAGGGCCAGGAACACTGCGGCTGCAAGCAAGTTTCTTTCTTTCTTTCTTTCTTTGAGTGGCAGTCTCACTCGGTCGCCCAGACTGGAGGGCAGCGGCCGCTCCCGGCCCCCGCAGCCTCGACCGCTGGGCTCCGGCGATCCTTCCACCTCAGCCTTCCAAGTAGCTGGAACTACAGGCGCGTGCTACCATGCCCAGCTGATTTTTTTGATTTACTGTAGAGATGAGGTCTCGCCAAGTTGCCCAGGCGGGTCTCGAACCTGTGGGCTCAGACAATTCACTCACCTCAGCCTCCCAAAGCTCAGGATTACAGGCTGAGCCACTGAGCCCAGTCGCAAACAGGTTTCAAGGTTTTGAGCAGGATCATCTCATAAGTAAGCATGGTTACTTGGGATCAAATCCCGGTCTGTCACCCACACCTTCTGTAGCTCTGCAGGCACCATCACCACTCAGTGCCTAAGGTCTGTTGTTTGTAAAATGGGGATAACACCTCCAGTGACTACCAGGGCTGCTATGAGAACTATGTTAATCAATGTACGCAAAGCTCTCAGAACCAGGGGTAAGTAAAAATCGATCAACAAGTGCTGGCAATCGTCATATAAGCAGAAGAATGGATGACAATGCAACCAATTCTTTATAAAAGCGCTCTGGAGGTTATACTCAGATGGGTAGGTTGGGGAGCGGGGTGGGAGAGTGGAGGCTGCCACGGTGGGCCGGCAAAGTCTGTATCTGTATTTTTGCAAATCCCCAATAAGACCTTGAGTTCCTCTGAGGTGCACCAATCTTATCCACGTAGAGAAAGAATAATTTCTAAGAGCCAGTGCTGGCGAGGATATGGTAAAGTGCACACGGCTGCATATTGTTGACGGCAGTAAAAGTTGGTGTCATTCCTTTGGAAAGAAGCCTGCACTAATCCAATTCCTTGTACACTCTATGACCCAGTAATTCCCACTGTTGGAAATTAATCTTACTTTATCTCCCTGGAAAGGGGGAAGAGAGGCAGGTACAGGACATTCACTCAAGTGTCTTCCACAGGAGACAAGAACTGGAATCAATTTAATGTTTTGCAAAAGAAGAAGGGTAAGGTCCCTCACAGCATGTACCGACTGCTGGATATTACCAGTCACTGACAAAATTATGAAGACATGGAAATGCTTATGATGTTAGATACGATAAGCAAAATGGAACATCTCTTACAGACAGCGCATTCGAGGAGACAGACGGAAGGAGGACAGACAGCGAAAAATGTCCTGTATTTGGATGATGACATTGGACCTTTGTCCACGACTTCATTCCATTACCTTTACACTATTGTTTAAATAAGTTTTTTTATTTTTGAGTTGGGGTCTCACTGTCGCCCAGGCTGGAGCGCAGTGGCATGATACTGACTCACAGCAGCCTCAACCCCCTGGGTGCAGGTGATCCTTCACCTCAGCCTCCTGAGCAGCTGGGAGCGTGCCACCATGCCAGCTGATGAAAAAAAATTTTGTTGTTTTTTTGTAGAGACGAGGTCTCACTGTGTAGCCTAGGCTGCTCTTGAACTCCTGGCTCAAGCAATCCTCCCACCTCAGCCTCCCAAAATGTTGGGAATAAAGGTGTGGGCTACTGTGCCTGGCCCTGTTTACACCATATTTTTAAATCCAATAATCTGAGATTTTATTCACAGATTATAGGCTTACTGGCTGAAGTGCAACTGAAGCAGATTTTTTTCTTTTTTTGAGTCAGTCTCACTTTTTTGCGTAGGCTGGAGTGCATTGGCATGATCATGGCTACCACAGCCTCGACCTGCTGGACTCAGGCAACCCTTCCACCTCAGCCTTCCAAGTAGCTGGAACTACAGGTACGTGTCACTATGCCTGGCTCATTTTTTGAATTATTGTACAGACAAGGTCTCATCAAGTTGCCCAGGCTGGTTTCGAACCCTTGGTTCAGGCAATCTTCTCGCCTCTACCTCCCAAAGTGCTGAGATTACAGGCGTGAACCACCAGGCTCAGCTGAAGCATTCATTTTTTTCTAAACAGATGAATGAATAAACTAGAAAAAAATCCTTGTAGTATAGAATTATAAGGGCATGGGAAAATACTCATGATACAATGTTATGTGATAAAATCAGGATGACTATAAATATGGTATTTATATAAACAAGATTTACAAATAAAAAATTGAAATTGAGGAAATTATATTACAATGTTAAAACTATTTTTCATAAAGATTACAGATAACTTTTATTTTTTGGTTTTGTTCTTTTCTACTTATTCTAAAAATTTCTAAAATGATTATAGAGTACCTTTATTCTCAAAAGACACAACAGATATGAATATTTTCTCAACATACTATGTTTAAGAATTTTGGTTCTAGCCGGGCTCGGTGGCTCAGCCTGTAATCCCGCGCCTTTGGGAGGCTGAGGT
>NW_007246547.1:83163-89885 GCF_000164805.1 Carlito syrichta
AAAAAAAAAAAAAAAGAATACATCCATTTGGTAGTTTAAGGGTTCATAATAATCCCAGTTGACTTACTGCCACCCAGTGCTGTGATTCAGACATGCGTCCCACATGGCAGGGAGTCTTAGGAAACAAGCTGTGTTATTTCCTCTCAAACAATGTAACAGAACTCCTTGTCAGCTGTCCCTTACAGCTTTTTAGAAGAGCCAAAAGAGTCTGAGTGATCTACCTCTAAGTCCATCAAGAACCTAAAGGTGGGCAGGCAGCAGGCTGTTCTGCCCTTTGTACCCTTCAAAACACCTTTCAAGGCCAGGCTTAGTGGCTCACGCCTATAATCCCGGCACTTTGGGAGGCTGAGGTGAGAGGACTGCCAGAGCCCACGAGTTCGAGACCAGTCTGGGCAATTTGGTGAGACCTCATCTCTACAATAAGTTTAAAAATTAGCCAGGTGTGGTAGCGCGAGCCTGTGGTCCCAGCTACTAGGAAGGCTGAGGTGGAAGGATCACCTGAGCCCAGCAGGTTGAAGCTGTGGTGGCCATGAGCATACCACTGCACTCCAGCCTGGGCAACAGAGTGAGCCTCCAACTCAGAAAAAAAACAAAACCCCAAAACAAAACATATCTTCCCGTTAATAAATCTATCTTGACAAAAAAAAAAAGAAAGAAAAGAACCTAATGGTGCACAAAGCCACCTTGTGGCACAACTCAGCATTACCAAGTTAATTTCCATTCATTTCAACTGGACAACTGAAAAATCACTCTTGTTGCCTAGGTTCGAATGCAGTGGCACGCTCATGGCCACCGTAGCCTCAACCTGGTGGACTTAAGACAATCCTCCCGCCTCAGCCTTCCAAGGAGCTAGAACTATAGACACACGCCACCACGCCTGGCTAGTTTTTGTGATTTATTGCAGAGACAGGTCTCACCAAGTTGCCCAGGCTGATCTTGAACTCCCGGCCTCAGGCAATCCTCTTGCCCGGCCTCCCAAAGTGCTGAGATTACAGGCTGAGCCACCACACCCAGCCAACTGAAAATCTTAATGTACTCTTTTACAGAATGAAAAATAAGAGTAGAAATACCGGGTGCAGTGGCTCATGCTTGTAATCCTGGCACTTTGGGAGGCTCAGGCAAGAGAACAGCCTAAGCTCAAGAGTTAGCCAGCCTGGGAAACATGGCAAGGCCTCATCTCTAAAATAAATTTAAAAAATTAAGCCGGGCTGTGGCTCAGCCTGTAATCCCACGCCTTTGGGAGGCTGAGGTGAATGGATTGCCTGAGCCCGCGGGTTCGAGACCCGCCTGGGCAGCGAGACCTCATGTCTACAATAAATTAAAAAATCAGCAGGGCGTGGTAGCGCACGCCTGTAATTCCGGCTACTCAGAAGGTTGAGGCGGAAGGATCACCGGAGCCCAGCAGGTCGAGGGAGCGGCCACAGCACTCCAGTCTGGGCGACCGAGTGAGACTCCAATTCAAAAAAAAAAAAAAATAGCCAGATGTGGTGGTGTGCACCTGCAGACCCAGCTACTTGGACAGCTAAGGTAGAAAGATTACCTGAACGCAGCAGGTCGAGGCTGAGGTGGCCGTGACTGTACAACTACACTCCAGCCTGGACAACAAAGTAACATTCCAACTCAAAAAAGAAAACTACAAACTACAAAGGCAAGATAAAAAGCATACAACATGTTTTTATGATGGCGATCCCTAGATGATCTATCTAGCTATCTATCTAACTAGACATCCCTATTCTGCTCATTTGGTATTATACAAAGCACGTACAACAATGTAGCATGAATCATTTAATATGTTCAGAGGCCGACTTCAAAAATATGTGTAAGAGGAGGGCCCACATCCTACAATGACCTTCAAATGTTTTTGACTGCAGCCCAGAGCCTACACAGAAATGGAAAGAAAATTCCACACCAACAATACTTATTCAGAGTGTGATGCACCGTGATATTTTCTAGTCTATTTTATTCATGTTTTTAAAAAGATCGCTGCAAACTCTAAACTGACTTCACGGGCTAGTGATTAAAGGATCACAACCCTCAGTTTGAAAGCTGTGCGACCATGGTATGACTCTGTGATGGGACATGAGCACAGACTTCTCTCTTTCTGATAGAACTGTGAAGCTCAGGACAGAGGGAGACACAGGGCTATTATAAACATATTAGAGACTCTGAATGAAGTCTGTCTGGCAGTACTAAACCTGTTGTAGGATCCCTTGATAGCTGGGACAAATTGAAGAAAGGTGACGGAAAACTGCGTGACTGTATGCACCTAATGTCTAAAATGGGTCAGAAAAGTGATTGAAGCCGGACATGGTAGGTCATGCCTGCAATCCCACTGCTGTGGGAAACTGAGGAGGGAGGACCGCTTGAGGCCAGGAGTTCAAGACCATCCAGGGCAGCAAAGCAAGATTTCATCTCTAGAAAATAGAAACATTAGCTGGGCGTGGTGGCATGCACCTATAGCCCCAGCTACTTGAGAGGTTGAGGCAGGACTGCTTGAGCCCAGGAAGTTGAGGCTGTGGTAAGCCATGATTGTGCCCATGGACTCCAGCCTAGACAACAGTAAGACCCTGTCAAAAACAAAGAGCTAGGTGCAGTGGCTGAAGCCTATAATCCCAGCATTTTGGGAGGCCAAGGGGAGAGGACTGCCTGAGTCCAGGTTTGAGACCAGCCCGGGCAGCTTGGTGAGACCTCGTCTCTACAATATTTCAAAAAATTAGCTGGGCATGGTAGCATGTGCATGTAGTTCTGACTACTTGGAAGGCTGAGGCAGAAGGATCGCCAGAGCCCAGCAGCTCAATGCTGGGGTGGCTGTGAGCGTGCCACTGCACTCCAGCCTGAGTGACAGAGTGAGATTCTGACAAAAAGAAAAGAAAGAAAGAAAGAGGGATTTAAGAAATCCCAGCTCTTTCTCAGATAAGACACCAAAAGTACAGGCAACAAAAGAAAAAATAAACTGGACTTCATGAAAATTAACAAATTTTGTGCATCAAAAGACAATATTAACAGAGTAAAAAGGCAACCTACAAAATGGGAAAAGTATTTGCAAATATACATCTGATAAAGGATTAATATCCCCAAAACACAGGGAACTCCTAAAACTCAACCACAGAAAAACAATCTGATTCAAAAATATGCAAAGGACTTGAACAGACTTTTCTCCAAAGAAGATACACAAATGGCCAATAAGCAGATGAAAAGATGTTCAGCACCACAAATAATTAGAAAATGCAAATCAAAACTACAATGAGATATCACCTCACACCATTAGGACAGTTAGTTTAAAAAAAACAGAAAAGAATTGTTGGTGAGGATGTGGAGAAACTGGAACCCTTGTGCATCGGTAGGAGTGTAAACCAGTTGTCTCTATGGAAAACAGAATGGTGCTTCCTCAAAAATTAAAAATGGAACTACCACATGATACAGCAATTCCACTTCTGGGTATATCCTCAAAAGAACTCAAAACAAGCGTTTCAGCAGATATTTTGTTTCAGCACATATTCTTAGCAGCATTATTCACAATCACCAAAAGGTGTAAGCAACCTAAGGGTCCATGGTCAAACGAACGGATAAGCAAAATATGCTGTGTACATAATTACACTTAACACTATTCAGCCTTAGAACGAATGAAATTCTGACACACTATGACATGGTGAACCTTGAGGACATGATGCCAAGTGAAATAAGCCAGTCACAAAAGGACAAATACTGCATGATTCCATTTATATGAGGTGCTTGGTGTCACCAAATTCCTTGAGACAAAGAAGAATGGTGAGTGCCAGGGGCTGAGGCGAGGGAGAACGTGGTGTCGTTTAATGGATACAGAGTGGGAGTGGGCAGATGAAAACGTTTTGGAGATGGGAACGATGGCTGCACAACATTATGTACTTAATGCCATTGAACCATACACTTAAAAAATGGTTAAGATGGCAGATGTTACGTTAGTTATAGTACCACATAAAAATTGGGGGGAAACCCCAGCATGTGATGCACTCATCTGTTCCCTTCAAATCTAGAACTGATTTACTAAAATTTAATATGCAATTCCAAGAGCCAAGACATCTTCATTAAATGCCAACTCATATAAGATTGTACTCAGCTTCTTGTACTGAAAGGGCTCTTAGATTTACAGGTGAGGGAAATCCTTAGGATACGGATATCGTAATAACAAAGTCATCAAATGGCAGAATTTTGGATCTAGAAAGAGTTTATCATTTTACAAGCTAAAACAAACAAACAAACAAAAACCCACTCGAACAAGAGAAGTCAGATGCTTGAGATCAGAGTAAGCGTGTGAGAGCTGAGCCTAGAACTTAGGTCTGCTGAACTCATTTGATGACCTCAAATGACCTCTTATGCCTCTGGTCTTAGCCCTGTGGGGAGATGAAGGAAATGGTCAGCTGACTTTTAGCAGACGAAGAGCTGCCCACGGAACTTTAGTGGACAGGGCAGCACTGGCCTGCACAGAGATCTTGAGTAGCTGCTGGAAGGCTGTGTCCTCGGCCCCATCTGGTTCTACATTTTTACCAGTGACAAAAAAGGCATGCTGATCAAACCTGCCATGACAAGACAGAGAAGAATGATAACATGCTGGACTCCAGAATCAGAATTCAAAAGATTTTGGAAGCCTGAATCAACAGAACCAATAATACCAAATGAAATGCAAAAGAGTTAGGAGGCTGAGGTGAGTGGATTGCCTGAGCCCGCGGGTTCGAGACCCGCCTGGGCAACTTGGCAAGACCTCATCTCTACAATAAATTTAAAAAAATTAGCCAGGCATGGCAGCACACACCTGTAGTTCCAGCTACTTGGAAAGCTGAGGCAGAAGGATCGCCGAACCCACCAGGTCGAGGTTACGGTGGCCGGGAGCAGCCACTGCAGTCCAGCCTGGGCGACAGAGTGAGACTCCAAGACTTCATCTCTACAATAAATCAAAAAATTAGCCGGGTGTGGTAGTGCGCGCCTGTAGTTCCAGCTACTTGGAAGGCTGAGGCGGAAGGATCGCTGGAGCCCAGCAGATGGAGGCTGCAGTGGCCGGGAGTGGCCACTGCACTCCAGTCTGGGCGACAGTGGGACTCCAACTCAAAAAAAAAAAGAATGCAAAAGAGGCCGGGCTCGGTGGCTCAGCCCGTAATCCCAGCGCTTTGGGAGGCCGAGGTGAGTGGATCGCCTGAGTCCGCAGGTTCGAGACCCACCTGGGCAACTTGGCAAGACCTCATCTCTCTAATAAATCAAAAATTAGCCAGGCATGATAGCGCGTACCTGTAGTTCCAGCACTTGGAAGGCTGAGGCGGAAGGATCTCCGGAGCCCAGCAGGTCGAGGCTGCGGTGGCCGAAAGCGGCCTCTGCACTCCAGTCTGTGTGACAGAGTGAGACTTCTACTCAAAAAAAAAAAAAAAGAAAGAAAGAAAGAAATGCAAAAGAACTAAAAGCAAAGTCTTGTGTATTTGGGTTCAAAACCCATTAGAGGGTTCCAGGTAAGATGGAGCAAGCATATTTGACCCTTTCTCTCCCACTGAACCCAGATACAGAATCTGGACAGAATACACAGACTACAAAAAGGAAGCAGATTAGGAAAGAGACCAGAACCCAAGTGTCACTAGAACAGCAGTGGATGTCTTGTTGGTTTTTTCCCTTCCAGTATTCCCTAGTCTGGACTCAGGGTGACCCACAACCCAGAACTGGAGACTGCGCACAGACAGACAGAGCTCCAGAAGAAACCTTCCGTTTCCGGTGTGAGGAGTGAAGAGGATGACTCTGACTGCTCAGAGCGTGGCAACCTCCTGCTTCTCTTACTGTCGCACAGCCTAGCTCCCAGGCAATCCTGCTGGGGCCACGGTGGCAGCTGTACTGTGGGGGCTTGCAGGCACCCAAAACTCTGAAGCGGGGGAGCCTTTCTTTCTGGTCAGAGGAGCTGTAGTCTCAGAAGAGTGGGGCAAGCCCCTCTTGCTTTTCTTTTTTCTGTGCTCCCACTGCTGGGCCCTGGATGCAGGAGTGGCTGCAGGAAGTATGCAGCAGAGTAGATAACTAAAGCCCCAGCTTTCCGGAGGGAAGCCCTGAAAAGGGGAGCCTCAGGAAACCAGAAAGTACAAGGCAGATCACAGAGAGGGAAGAGACTGGAAAACATATCGCTCAGTTGTCTACTAACTCCGGGGTTCACCCTGCATCGCATATGCATGGATGTGGCCCTCATCATCAGGCCAAACACGTTGAGAACTGAACTCAAAGAGCTAAACCGGGGCTGGCCACTGGGTGGCGCAGACAGGACACGCCTGGCGAGTACACTTTGAAAACACCGTGAAATCTGATCTGACTGGAACACTAACCCACAGAAGGCGGGTCAGACCTGTGTTCTGAACATAAGCAAGTTGACTGCTAGAATAAATGTCAACAAGACTTAGAACTTTAAGATATAATATTCAAAATGTCCAGGATACAACAGAAAATTGCCCAGCATACGAAGAATCAGGAAAACTCAACTTGCATTGGAGAAGCCAACACCAAATGCAAAGCTGAGATGATTCAGATGCTGGAATTCTCCAACACGTTAAAGTATCTATTTAGAAAACTTTCCAGGAAAGGTTAACACTCTTTTTTTTTTGAGTCGGAGTCTCACTCAGTCGCCCAGACTGGAGTGCAGTGGCCGCTCCCAGCCACCGCAGCCTCGACCTGCTGGGCTCCGGCGATGCTTCCGCCTCAGCCTTCCGAGTAGCTGGAACTACAGG
>NW_007246547.1:90206-108615 GCF_000164805.1 Carlito syrichta
CAGCAGGTCGAGGCTGCGGTGGCCGGGAGCGGCCAATGCACTCCAGTCTGGGTGACAGAGTGAGACTCCGACTCAAAAAAAAAAAAGATAAAGGGATTTATACAGTGGAAAGTTTCCACATTCTACTTAGTGGTAAAATACTGATTCTAAGCAAACTATGAAAGTAGCTTGTATATAGCAATATCTACAGCAACGATTTAAAAGCTATAAAAAGGGATACAGTTAAAAACACAATACATAAATTCAAATGGAATAATACAAAATGCTCAACACAAAAGAGGGCAGGAAAGGGGAAAAAGAGAAACAACAAACAGAGGGAACAAAAAAAAATAATAATACGATAGCCCTAAATCCAAACATATCATTAAAAAAACAGAGGTTGCCAGAATGACTTAAAAAAATTATTCAAAATTTGATGTAAGGAAAAACACTTAAAATGTAACAATATAGGTAAGTTAAAATTTACAGAGATAAAAGCACTTCCAGAATGGCAGAGAAAGGACCTCCAAAAATCTGTTTCTCCAAGAACTCTGGCAAAAATTATAAAAATCCACTTTTTCACAACTCTGGAAATGCTACTTGGATTGTAAAAAAAGCCCGACTCTCAGTAAGAACAGTGAGCTATGTGATACTTTAACTTCCTCTCAACCTCTCCCCACCTCTGAGGTGGCCCTGAGAACGCAGCAGCTCACAGCCACAGCACTGTGAGGCCAGCAGTCAGTGAAGGAGGCACCCGGGATGCGAGCTCCTCCAAGGCTCCAGCCCAGAGCACTGTCCCCGCTTGACCTGTCTGGCTGCTCCCTGGAAACTCCTACCTGCAAGGCTTTATCTTCAGCTGACCTCACTGGAGCTCTCCCGATGTGAACAGCTTTTTTCCCCAGGGTGTTTGTCAGAAACAATCAGTGATGACTGTTTAACATCACAACCACCCCAGGCACAGGCACCATTAACAGCTGAAGCAAACAAGAAACTGACCAAAAAGCTTAAGAGGAAAAGCTGAGACTCTAGAAGGCCATATGCATGGGTGTGCTCAAAGACCTGCAAAGGCCCTGATTTCTCACCTCCGCTGCCCTTTGAGGCTCTGTGCAAGCAGGAAGTGAGGGTTAAGGCAAATTGCACACTGCCTGCCAAAGCATTGAGGGCTTGCTCCAACATATACACTGAGCCCCTTAGGAAAGACTGGGAGACTTAGTTCAAAGCATTTAAGGAAATCTCTCATCTTCAACGGACCACCAACTAAGCTAAGTGAGCAGAGCCTTCAGTGCCCAAACACAACAAAGAATACAGGTTTTACAGAATTCAGTCAGAAAAGTCACTGAACAAATAGCAGCAGTGACAACAATAAGCAGCAAAACAAACAAACTTCAAGAAGGAGGGCCAAATTATCCAAAGCCAAAAAGACGTTTCTAGTTCCTAATATAATGGGCCCAAGCGACAACATCTCCCTAACAGAATGTGAGGCTAATATTTATGCCCAACCCTCCTACTTGGGCCCAGTACAGTCAGCAATTCCTATGGGTGGGAGGACAGAAAGGGATGAGGTAGTTTATTCGAGGGATGAGATTCTAGCAGGCACATTTTAGCAGTTTTAAAATAATTTATTCTAGGAAAGGGTGAGGAACAGCCTAACACCACATACAATGTGTCATGTGGTACATTTACAACTCACAAGGAAACTGGTCCTAGAAAAGGCCACTCATATTTCAATTTGCCAGTGAAAGTCCGATTTTACCCTAAGACTCAAAACCACAACTGTCTACTCAGGAACCAAGCCCAGTCAAGTAGGGAATAGCCACTGATTCAGAGATATGGTGGACAGCTGCCATTTTTTTGTTTTGGGCATCCCTACCCCTTTCCAGCTGGGGTCCCCCTCTCCCGTATTCTCAGTCTGTGGGCTCCCAGAGGCATCGCCTCACAATGCTGACCCAATATCCACCCTCAGTCCTCCTTACTAACAGAACTTCAAATCTAGCTAGGGCAGCAATACACCCAGCTCCCAGTGACAGATCATGATGGGTGTGAGTCAGTTATGACAATTCTGTTTTCTGTTCATCTAGCCTAATGGCAGCTAGGGATGGCAAAGTGATCTAGCATATAAGGGGACACCTTTGGGGCACTTTTGGGGGACCTTTTGCTCTCCAGTTTTAAAAGGACAGACAACTACCAGTTTGCTCCCCATCTTTCTGCTTTGAACACAGGGGTGGTACCAGGAGCCAAGGCAGCCATCTCACACCCTCAAGGTAAAGGCCAAGAGAAGTGCAGGGGTGCTGGCCCACACTGCTGAGCCACGCCCGACAGCCACACACCAGATTTCTCATCATGTAAAGAAATGAACTCCTTCTTGTTTAAGCACTTTTGGTGGAATTTTCTGTTTCTTGTAGCCAAAGCATCTTTTTTTTTTTGAGTCGCTGTGTCGCCCAGGCTGGAGTGCAGTCGCACACTCATAGCTCACTGGAGCCTCAACCTCCTGGGCTCAGGTGATCCTCCCACCTCAGCCTCCTGAGTAGCTGGGACTGCAGGCACGACCGCCATGTCTGGCAAATTTTTTTTTTTTATTTTTGCAAAGATGAGGTCTTACTATGCTGCCTAGGCTGATCTCGAACTCCTGGCCTCAAGCAACCCTCCTGATTTGGCCTCCTAGAGTACTGGGATTCCAGGCGTGAGTCACTACACCTGGCTTGCTCTACGAACTTTTTCTCTGTTTTGAGTTGGAGTCTCACTCTGTTGCACAGGCTGGAGTGCAGTGGCATGCCTCACAGCCACCGCAGCCTCAACCTGCTGGGGTCAGGTGACCCTTCTGCCTCAGCCTTCCAAGTAGCTGGAACCTTACAGGTACATGCCACCATGCCTGGCTAATTTTTGGATTTACTGTAGAGATGAGGTCTCACCAAGTTGCCTAGGCTGGTCTCAAACCCATGGGCTCAGGCAATCCTCTTACCTCAGCTTCCCAAAGTACTGGGTTTATAGGCATGAGCCACCATGCCCAGCTAGCCAAAGCATCTTAACTGACTTGGTTAGTGACTTAATCAGAGCCAAAGAGACACAAAAAGACTTTTGCTTGGAAAGTTGGAATATCCTATCAATCTTTCCTCCTGGACAAGAATGAAGCTAGATACAGCCCTAAGAGCTGCTATAGAGCACCTCAAAATAACAAGAGGGCATGAGCCTGCCTGAGGACAGAAGGCCAGGGGACAGATGGGAAGACATCAATAATCAATAAGGACATTGAGCTCCCTTATCATCCCTGCCTGAAAAGCAGTCTGTCCTGAGCTAATATCTTTCTTTCCTGCTTAATAACGTGAGCTAGGCCGGGCTTGGTGGCTTAGTCTATAATCCCAGCACTTTGAGAGGCCGAGGCGAGTGGATTGCCAGAGCCCACGGGTTCGAGACTAGCCTGGGCAACTTGGTGAGACCTTATCTCTACAATAAACAAAAAATTAGCTAGGCATGGTAGCGCGCGCCTGTAGTTCTGGCTATTTGAAAGGCTGAGGTGGAAGGATCGCTGGAGCCCAGCAGGTCAAGGCTGCGGTGGCTGGGAGTGGCCACTGCACTCCAGTCTGGGCGACAGAGTGAGACTCCAACTCTAATAATAATAAAAATAATAATGTGAGTTAATATCTTTCTTTGTTTCCTGCTTAAGTCAGTTTGGCTTTCTGACACTTGCAATTAAATGATTCCTAACTAATACAAATATGCTATCATTCGTTCAGTGGCCAGCCAACCAGCCAAACTCTATATTTCATTATTTCTTGACAGTTCAGTCACTGATCAAGACTGAACGACTACAGTGAAGAAAAGTGGGCCCCACTCACCTTCTATTTGTTTCTTCTGCTCAAGTTTCATTTTCTTTGCCAGTAATTTCTTCTCTTTTAACTTCTGGCTACAAATGTAAAACACATACATGATTCCTTAACTACCTATTATATATTAAAAAAAATAAGCATCTACTTGTGGTATTTGAAAAACTTAACAATAACACAAACATTACAACAACAAAATAAACACTTTCTCATGACTCTGCCACTCCGACATGATCACGCTGCTTTCATTATGAGTCAAGATCAAATCCTGGAGAGACCTGAGGCGATGAAAGCAATCTCAGAAATACTGGAGACACTTTCTCATTCTAAGACTTTTAGGGAATGTTTTTACAGTCCTGCTCAGCTCTCTCAAAACTTAGGGACCGTAAAGCTTGTGTAACCACACAGTCACTTGAGGAGGTCCTGTACCCTAGTTTAAGGAACAAGCTAAATGGGAATCTGGTTACAGTACTTTGTTAACCTGACATTAAAATACAGAAGGGGAAGAGACACAGAAATCAATGTGATCACCACAGTCTTGACTTACCAGCTCTGGAGAACCAGTAACAAGCTGGGGGCAATGAGGGACTGGCTCTCTCCCAAGTCATTCCTCTCCCAGGCTGCTCCACCTTAGGTCGTTAGCACCCATGACGACTGGCCATGCAGGTGAACTTTGGGCTGCAAGGACTCGGTTCATCCACCATTCATCCACTTTCTATCCCCTACCCTTAAGTCTCATTACAGTCATGGGAAGCTATGACTTCTTACCGTTTTTTCCGCCGCTTTGCAGTCTGCTCCTCCGCGGCAATTTTATTCTTTTCCAGTCTCTTCTGAAACTCTGCATCCAATTTTTGCTGTAATAAACCCACATCATTTACTTATTTATTTATTTATTTATTTTTTTTGAGTTGGAGTTTCACTCAGTCGCCCAGACGAGTGCAGTGACACGCTCCCGGCCACCGCAGCCTCGACCTGCTGGACTCCAGCGATCCTTCCGCCTCAGCCTTCCAGGTAGCTGGAACTACAGGTGTGTGCTACCACATCCGGTTAGTTTTTTATTTATTGTAGAGACAAGGTCTCGCCAAGTTGCCCAGGTGGGTCTCGAACTCATGGGCTCAGGCAATCCACTTGCCTCGGCCTCCCAAAGTGTTGGGATTACAGGCTGAACCACCGAGCTCGGCCTTACTTATTTATTTTTTAAAACAAAGTTTATTAGAGAAAGAAGAGATCAAAGAAAGGGAGACATGCCAGAGCTGGCATGGGAGAAAGAAACTGCCAAACCCACATCATTCAGACACTCTGTGCTCTGGGTAGACTGTAGGAGGTTTCACTCAGGCTGAGTATGAGTTCTAGAAGACACACCGCAGGGAACGCTATAGGCACCATCCAGGGACTCAAGGCCATTTCAACTTTAAAAGGCCGCCCCACCAGGGCAGATAATCAATATATGGCTCTCTGATGGCAATGTAACTCTTTCAGTTCATTGAGATACCACTCAAGCACAGCAAAAGATAAGGGAGACTACGAGAGGGAGCACACAGGACTCCTGTGGGCAGAGGCAGTTCTCATCATCTGTTCAGCCAGGGTCTAGGATACGACCAGAGCTCTTTAGATGGAATGACCAGACGGCCAGAATCATGGAATTCTCAAGACCTAACCTTAACTACGGTTACTGAATGGCTGCCTCTAAAGCGGCATAACATATACCACATCTGCCATCACCTGCCACTAAATACACACACACAAATGTCTGTATATACTGTATTTCTTCCCAGCAGTACTGTTTCCAAATCTCAGTATTCTCATCTGCAAAATGGGGGAAAATTAAAACTTCTCCTCCCAAAGCTGTTAGGAAGAATAATGAAATGAGATAACCTACAGAAATGCACCTTGCAACTACAGACATCTACTGATACAAGCATCATTTCTCATTTCTTCCAGTCATGGCCAGTGGGGCAAAAAAGAAGGAGCTGACAAAGGAGGAAGAGGTGTCTTCAACTCCTCTGCTGACCTGCACTACCAGGGCTGTGTGAAGTGGTTTAGAGTGGCACAGAAACCAAGTAATAGAAGCCCCCTCTAAGAAGGGAGAAAAGGTCCCTTCAAGAAGGAAATCAGCTTTAATTAAAGGACAACTAGAAAGCAAGTGACTTAAATCTCAAGGCACTTGGTTTGCTCAGAAGTTGAGCTGTAAATGTCTTACTCCGTGATTCTCAAGAAGCTATATTTACCAGCAAGTAAAATAAACAAAGCCAGGTCTCAAGCAGAAGTCGGACTATGTTCCATTAGCAGTGATCTCCTACCAGTCACTGGAGAAGGGAGGGTTCTCTTGCCTCTTTTCTTTTGTTTATTTCAGCCTGTCTTTTGCCATCTGAAATAAAAATCTTTGCATTTCTATGGATATCAAGGACGGTGAGACATTTTTCTGTGTTTTCCCCAGATCTTGAATCAATATAAAAATAATATAAAAACTTCAGACTAACTTATGGTACTTGAGACAACAACCTGACTTATTTCCTCCCCTCTAAAGCAGCTTCCACCACATGATAGGAGCTGAAGAACAACCAACATCTGGGGCCAAAAAAGGCTGCAGGACAAGTAAATCTTAGGTGAAAAGCAGCACAGCAATGATTTCCTTCTGTTCCAAAGTCAGAAGCACTTTTTTCTAACTCAATTTTGGCCTTTCTAATAAGTTCTTACATATTTTTTTGGTTTAGTATTTTCTCTAATATTTTATTTTGGAAATTCCAAATGCAGAAAAGTTAACAGAATTATACAGTACATATGCCCACTACCTTGAATCAACAATTAGCATTCTAAGCCGGACTTGGTGGCTCAGCCTATACTCCCAGCACTTTGGGAGGCCAAGGCAACTGGATTGCCTGAGTCTGCAGGTTCAAGACCCATCTGGGCAACTTGAAGAGACCTTGTCTCTACAATAAATCACAAATTAGCTGGATGTGGTAGCATGCACCTATAGTTCCAGCTACTTGAAAGGCTGAGGTGGAAGGATCGCCGGAGCCCAGCAGGTTGAGGCTGCAGTGGCTGGGAGAGTGCCACTGCACTCCAGTCTGGGCAACAGAGTGAGATTTCAACTCAAAAAAAAAAAAATTAATATTCTGCTGCACTTTCCTTTATCATCTATCTATCTGTCTGTATTTATCTATGTCTCTATTCATCCATCAATCCATCTCACTTTTTTGGTGCATTTCAAAGTAAGTTGCAGACATTGGGACAGTACATTCTTAAACATTTAAGCAAGCACATGATTAAATAGGGTTTAATGTTTGTTTGTGGTTTTTTTCTTTTTCCTTTTATTTAATTATTTATTTATTTTTGAGTTGGAGTCTCACTCTGTCGCCCAGACTGGAGTGCAGTGGCCGCTGCTGGCCACCGCAGCCTCGACCTGCTGGGCTCTGGTGATCCTTCCGCCTCTGCCTTCCAAGTAGCTGGAACTACAGGCCCGCGCTACCACGCCCGGCTAATTTTTTGATTTATTGTAGAGATGAGGTCTCGCCAAGTTGCCCAGGCAGATCTCAAACCTGGTCCAGGGTTCAGGCAATCCACTCACCTCAACCTCCCAAGGTGTGGGATTACAGGTTGAGCCACCAAGCCTGGCTTCTTTTTCTTTTAAAGTAATTCCTACAAAGAACAAAATATCCAGATTCTGAGTGTACAGTTTGATCACCCCAGTCAAGTCCCCTCACACCTCTTCCCATTCAATCCCAATCCTAACCCCCAGAGACAACCACTGTTATGACTTTTTCTCACACAGATTAGTTTCTTTTCTATTTTTTTCAGTTGGAGTCTCACTCTGTCGCCCAGGCTGAAGTGCAGTGGCCGCTCCCGGCCATCGCAGCCTCGACCTGCTGGGCTCCGGCGATCCTTCCGCCTCAGCCTTCCACGTAGCCGGAATTACAGGCATGCGCTACCATGCCCAGCTGATTTTTTGATTTATTGTAGAGATGAGGTTTCGCTGCCCAGGCGGGTCTCAAACCTGCGGGCTCAGGCAATCCACTCACCTCAGCTTCCCAAAGGCGCGGGATGACAGGCTGAGCCACCGAGCCCGGCTACAGATTAGTTTCATCTGTTCTAGAACTTCATATAAATGGAATCACACAACACGGTCTCCTTAGGCAAGGTTTCTTCCACTGAGCATGTTCTAAAGAATCATCAGCCGGGCTCGGAGGCTCAGCCTGTAATTCCAGTGCTTTGGGAAGTCGAAGTGAGTGGACTGCCTGAGCCCACGAGTTCGAGACCCACCTGGGCAACTTGGCGAGACCTCATCTCTACAATAAATCAAAAATTAGCCAGGCATGGTAGCACACGCCTGTAGTTCCAGCTACTTGGAAGGTTGAGGTGGAAGGATCACCAGAGCCCAGGAAGTCGAAGCTGCAATGGTCGGGAGCGGCCACTGCACTCCAGTCTGGGCGACAGAGTGAGACTCCAACTCAAAAAATAAATAAATAAATAAAAATAAAAAATAAAGAATCATCCCAGTTATTGCATATATCAGTAGTTTGTTCCTTTTTGTTACTAAGTAGTATTTTATTTTATGGATGTTTAAACTTTTGTAAACTGATAAACATAAAAGCAGATGTTTTAATTTTTTATTTTTGTTGAGTTGGGGGTCTTACTCTGTCACCCAGGCTGGAGTGCAGTGGCACAATCACCACAGCTTTGACCTCCTGAGCTCAGGTGTTCCTCCCACCTCAGCCTCCTGAGTAGCTAGGACTACAGGCATGCACCACCGTGTCCAGCTAATTTTTTTGATTTTTTTTTTGTAGAGACAATGTCTTGCTGTGTTACCCAGGATGACCTCAAACTCCTGGGCTTAAGTGATTCTCCGCCTCAGTCTCCCAAAGTGCTGGGACTATAGGCGTGAGCCACACCATGCTCAGCCTTGATTTTTTTTTTTGAGTTGGAGTCTCACTCTGGCACCCAGACTGGAGTACAGTGACTACTCCCAACCACCGCAGCCTCGACCTGCTGGGCTCCAGTGATCCTTCCGCCTCAGCCTTCCAAGTGGCAGGAACTACAGGCACGCGCTACCATGCCCAGCTAAATTTTTGATTTATTGTAGAGATGAGGTCTCGCCTGCCCAGGCAGGTCTCGAACCCGTGAGCTCAGGTAGTCCACTCACCTCAGCCTCCCAAAGGCGTGGGATTACAGGCTGAGCCACCAAGCCCGGCTTTGATTTTTTTGTTTTTAATAGACAGGGTCTTGCTATATTGCCCAGGTTAGACTCAAACTTCTGGGCTCAAGCAATCTCCCTGCCTCAAGTCTCCTGAGCAACTGGGATTACAAGCATGAGCCACCATGCCAGACTCTGATGTTTATTAATAGTAAACAGAGACCTGCCTGGGCAACTTGGCAAGACCTCATCTCTACAATAAATCAAAAATTAGCTGGGCGTGGTAGCACACGCCTATAGTTCCAGCTACTTGGAAGGCTGAGGCAGAAGGATCGCTGGAGCCCAGCAGGTCGAGGCTGCGGTGGCCAAGAGCGGCCACTGCACTCCAGTCTGGGCAACAGAGTGAGACTCCAACTCAAAAAAAAAAAAAGTAAGCCGGGATCGGTGACTCAGCCTGTAGTCCCGCGCCTTTGGGAGGCTGAGGTGAGTGGATTGCCTGAGCCCGCGGGTTCGAGACCCACCTGGGCAGCGAGACCTCATCTCAACAATAAATCAAAAAATCAGCCGGGCATGGTAGCGCATGCCTGTAATTCTGGCTACTTGGAAGGCTGAGGCGGAAGGATTGCTGGAGCCCAGCAGCTCGAGGCTGCGGTGGCCGGGAGCGGCCACTGCACTGCAGTCTGGGCGACAGAGTGAGACTCCAACTCCAAAAAAAAAAAAAAAAAAAGTAAATGGACAAATATAGAAGCATATACAAAGGGCAGTATATATTTTCTTGACTCTCATTAATAGCCAGTTAAAAAATATATGGGATGGCTGGACATGGTAGCGCATGCCTGTAGTTCTGGCGTCTTGGAAGCCTGAGGTGGAAGGATAGGCGGAGTCCAGCAGGTCGATGCTGGGGTGGCCGTGAGCATGCTACTGCACTCCAGCCTGGGCAACAGTGAGACTCCAACTCAAAAAAATACACACACACACACACACACACACACACACACACACACACACGTACATATATGAGATTACCCAGCACCACTGCTACCAAAAAACTTTGGTCAAAATCTCTACAGGTCATTATTATTATTTTTTTTAGATGGAGTCTCACTCTGTCGCCCAGACTGCAGTGCAGTGGCTGCCCCCGGCCACCGCAGCCTCGACCTGCTGGGCTCCGGCGATCCTTCCGCCTCAGCCTTCCGAGTAGCCGGGATTATAGGCATGCGCTACCACGCCCGGCTGATTTTTTTGATTTATTGTAGAGATGAGGTCTCACCAAGTTGCCCAGGTGGGTCTCGAACCCACGGGCTCAGGCAATCCACTCATCTCAGCCTCCCAAAGCGCGGGATTACTGGCTGAGTCATCAAGCCCGGCTTCCAAATCATTATTGAGAGATACAATAAAAATTAAACAAATGAAAAAAAAACAGGAGTTTCTAGATGAGATGGCCAAATGTTGTAACATCCATTTTCATTGAAGTTAAGTCACTTCTTGTTTGTTTTATTTGTTTGTGTGTTTTTGAGTCAGAGTCTCACTCTATCACCCAGGCTGGAATGCAGTGGCACATTCACGACCACTACAGCCTCAACTTGCTGGACTCAGGTGATCTTTCCGCCTCAGCCTTCCAAGTAGCTGGAACTACAGGCATGCATCATCAAACCCAGCTAATTTTTCTTGATTTATTGTAGAGACAAGGTCTTGTCAAGTTGTCCAAGCTGGTCTCAAATGCCTGGGCTCAGGCAATTCTCTCACCTCCACCTCCCAAAGTGCTGGGATTACAGGCAAAACCCCCCACTCTTTTTTTTAAACACCTACAGAGCTTCTGGAAAGTTACAGACTGTCTCAATGTTAGCTACTCCCACCCCCCCCAAAAAAATCAAAGATTTCTGGTGGGGATTAAGTACTCCCAAAACTAAATCAGAGAAATAAAACAATGCCCCAAAGGATTTTTTTTTTTTTTGAGTTGGAGTCTCACTCTGTCGCCCAGACCGGAGTGCAATGGCCACTATCGGCCACCGCAGCCTCGACCTGCTGAGCTCTGGTGATCCTTCTGCCTCGGCCTTCCAAGTAGCTGGAACTACAGGCGTGCACTACTATGTCTGGCTAGTTTTTGATTTACTGTAGATATGAGGTCTCGCCAAGTTGCCCAGGCAGGTCACGAAAGGACTTTTTTTTTTTTAAGAGCACCAGGAGAGATGTTTCTAGCCCTTCAGCCAAATAATAGAAAGTTTAACAGTTCTTAATAGCCTGGCGTGGTAGAGTACACCAGCTACTTGGAAGGCTGAGGTGGAAGGATCGCTAGAGCCCAGCAGGTCGACGCTGGGGTGGCTGTGCGTATGCCACGGAACACCAGCCTGGGCCATGGAGTGAGACTCCAACTCACAAAATAAATTTTAAAAAAGATACAATTTCTTAAGCAATTCTCCAACTGTTATAATAATCTACTCTGTCATGAAGAAATGCCAGCCCCAAAGCTAGGAAACCTAAATCCTCAAAGAAAGACACATTGAAAGCACACTACTAGCCGGGCTCGGTGGTTCAGCCTGTAATCCTGCGTCTTTGGGAGGCTGAGGTGAGTGGACTGCCTGAGCCCGCGGGTTCGAGATCCGCCTGTGCAACTTGGTGAGACCTCATCTCTACAATAAATCAAAAACGAGCCGGGCGTGGTAGCGCGCGCCTGTAGTTCCAGCTACTTGGAAGGCTGAGGCAGAAGGATCACCGGAGCCCAGCAGGTTGAGGCTGCGGTGGCTGGGAATGGCCATTGCACTCCAGCCTGGGAGAAAGAGGGAGACACCAACTAAAAAAAAAAAAACAAAAAAAAAAACCAAAAGAGAAAGCACACTACTATTTACATACAACACACAGCTGGTTGTATTGAGGCACTCAGCCACAGAGAACAGAGAAGTAACAACTCAAGTGGTGGTGGGATTCTGCTAGCTGTTCCATTACATGGCAAGTGGCCTAGAAGGGAGAGGGGCTCTGTTATGCCTTTCCACACATAAGGAAGACTCCCAGTCCTCACTCCTCTCCTAGTGTGTGCACTTTGCTGTGCTGATTCTGACCAAGGAGTCACCTGGGCCATGCTTTCTGTGCTGACTGTAGAAGGCAGACTTCATACAAGCCATGACCAGCTGTATCTACTCTTGCTCAGACACTTTTTCCTAAGGCTGTAAGTGCACACTGCTCACATGAGGGTTCAGCCGGTCACATGGCTCACTGACCTTCTCAGCCATGGCATCCATGTAGTCTTGTCGCTGGTATTCTCTCCGGCGCAGATGCCTGTACACGTGGAACTCTCCACTGCCAGCCCCAGCACTTGAGCCTATAACCAGAACAGTCCAGAACTCTAGATGAAACAGTTACCAACACAGGCAACCCTTAACTAAAAGGGCCTAAGGGAAGAAAATGTGGAAGTAATGGAAGAGACCATGTCTATCTTTCTGCCCATTGTACCCCAGAACTGGCATATTGTAAGCATCATTAAATTTTTTGTTCCACGAATGCTGCATGTGAAGTTACTAAAATTCCCACTCTAATAGAGTATTAAGACAAGAAACAGAATGTGGTTCAGTGATCTCCATTACTTCACATTTGATATGCTAGACTTCCAGTGAGTTGAAAAGATGTCCATGACATAGTAAATTAAAAAAGTAGATTACAAAACAGTATGTGCAGAACCACCATATTTTTGGAAAAGTGGTTTTTTCTCTTTTTGATAAATATATACTTTTTCTTTGGAAGGATGGAATCTCAATATGTTGTCTAAGCTGGTCTTGAACTCCTGGCCTCAAGTGATCTTCTCATCTCTGCCTCCCAAAGTGCAGCCACCACACCTGGCCAAACTGCAGGGAGTTTATATCTGCTTTTAAAAAGTATACTTACATGCAAATGTGCGCAGGCATGTACACACACACACACACACACACACACACACACACACACACACACACACAAAGACATTACCCATTACATCTCGGACAAATTCTGGGGGAGGACGAGGTGCCCATTCATTCATTTTCTCTGGAATTGGAACTGCTTTGTCCTGCAACATTTAAACACAAAACCATTGATAAGTATAAACCTGCTGACAAAGTTACAAATCTTATTTCATCCTGTATACTCCGGGGTATAACTAGCCAACACTTACCCTGGGCTACACTTTCCAGAGCAGAACTCTGAAGCTTAAGCCACCGTTCATGGCTGGAAACCTCCAACCTTAACACTGCTAGAAAAGACAAGTCTTTCTAGTCAAACGTACAGGAGACCTCATCCCAATGTTTTCATTACGGACAGGACTGAGGCCCGAACGGGGGAGGTCAGGAGTGATGTGCTCCAAGGGTCTCTGCCAATGTTTCTCTAACAATCTGTGATGTTTAGAAGAAACAAACCCTTCTGCCAGCCTACAGGTTCCACCTTTTCAGTCTAACGCTTTTGTTCAAGGAAAGTTAAACTGGAAAAGGTCTCAGAGTACGGGAAGCCGCTTCACGGCGTCTTCACCCAGGCTGGGCTCTAACCCACGGACAGACGGGAGCTCACTACCTCTGGGGCAGCCTACTGCTTCCCAAGGACTGCTCGGGGGGATCAGGTACTGAGTCGCTGAGTTTGGAGGCGGGGAAGGTGGGCCCGCGGCGCCGGAGAGGAAGGGGGTGGGCCTCGGACCGGCGATGGAGCCCAGGCCTCGTCTCACCGGGTTCTTCATGAGCCGCTCCAGTTTGAGCTTCTGCTCCTCCGCCGCATTCTTGGGGATGACAAGGGCCTGCGGCTCCTTCTTGGGCCTCGGCGGTCGCACCGCGGTGGCGGCGGAGCTCGCCATGACCACCTTCCGGCCGCCCCGGCGAGCGACGGCGGCGCGCACGAGTGACGACAGAGCCGCGCGCCCGCGACGCAGGCGCAGTCTCCGAAGGGAGGGGCTGGGCGGAGTGGCGAGCCGGAAGCCGCCTGCTGCATATTCATGAGCCCTCGGCCGGAGTGGGTTATTGGGTTCAAAGCGGCTGGGTTTCCTTTCCCGTCTCTGAACAACTCAGTGCAGCCAAATGCCTGCGTCCCTGGGGGAGAGGCGGCCTCCGTGCCCGAGTCCCTAGCCGACCTCTCCAGGGCCTGTGGGCGACAGCAGGCCACCGCTCAGCCCGGCCGGGGTTCTCAGCGTCTCCTCCCGCTCGGCTCTCCTGGCCTCCGGGCGTGGTCTGGGCCGTTCCTGGGATCTGGATCCCCCGCTCTGTGGCCGTCTCCTGTTTACGTGAGACAGCACAAACGACATGGGTCGCTGGGCCCCTCGAAGACTGAGCCTGTCTCCTTTGTCCTCGAATGGCAGCCAACAGCCCCCTGCGGAGCGACTGAACCTTTCGTAGCGCGCGACGAAGTGGCTCACGCAAGAAGCCACGCGTAGGCCTCCTGCTGGCCGGCAGGATCCCGCAAGCCCTGACTCAGTGGCAGCGCGGCCTTCTGGAAGAACGGCCTGGGGACGATCAGCGGGGCCGAGCACGGGCTTCCGCGCTGCTGGAATCTGCGTTTTGGGGAAAGACGAGCTCAACGATCGTGGCTCTTCCGGTCCATAAGCTCAGACATGATTCCGATGATAAGATTATACCTCTGTACTTTAGAGCCAGAGGGACCCTCACACCCGAACCTTGACGACATTTTGCTCTACTGGAACTTCTGGGCACATTCAGAGCACGCCACAGCCTGTGTATGAACGGGGTGCTGAGACACTGCTTTGGAGCCATCTAATAGGTTGGTGCAAAATTAATGGCGCTTTTGGACCGCGAGTTTTAAGTCATGACTGGGCTCAAGCACATCCTTATTCATCAAAATGGGAGCCGTTGCGATCAACACATTTTGGCCCATGAGAAATGTGTGTGTATTCCTGTCGCGCAAAAATCCGTGCTTCAGGATTCGATGAATTCTTGGAAAGCGCTCTCTGCATCCTACCGGTCGTGGAAGCGTCCCTGGGAAAAGTTGTCGAGAGGCTTGAAGAAATGGTAGTCGGTTGTCAAGAGGTCAGGGGAATATGGCAGATGAGGGGAAACTTCGTATCCCAACAAGCTCTCCTAGCTCTCCAGCATCTTTTTTTTTGAGTTGGAGTCTCACTCGGTCGCCCAGACTGGAGTGCAGTGGCCGCTCCCGGCCACCGCAGCCTCGACCTGCTGGGCTCCAGCGATTCTTCCGCCCCAGCCTTCCAAGTAGCTGGGATTACAGGCACGCGCTACCACGCCCGGCTGATTGTTTTATTTATTGTAGAGATGAGGTCTCGTTGCCCAGGTGGGTCTCGAACCCGCGGGCTCAGGCAATCCACTCACCTCAGCTTCCCAAAGGCACGGGATTACAGGCTGAGCCACCGAGCCCGGCTGCTCTCCAGCATCTTGACTCTCCCTGCTGATTCTGAGACTTGTCAGCTTTCATGATCACATGAGCCAATTCCTTATAATAAATACATCCGGCAGGTTCTTTGTCTCTGGAGGACCCTAATACAACTATTTGTTAAGATGTCTAATGATAGAATTGTCCTCACCTCCCAACAGCATCTAATCCCGACTAAACATGCACTTGCTAGAATCTTCCCCCAAGCACCTACCATAAGCCCAAATCCTCTAATAAGCCATTTTTTAGCCTCCTCTGACTGAGGTAAGCACAGTCTTCCTTCTTGCAACAAATAATAAACCCAACTTTTTCAACTACAGGTGTGCTCCTGGAAGTCTTTGCTGTTATTGGTTTTCTTGTCATTTGTCACCCACTGGAGGGTAGAAACGTTGTTTAGTTCACTGCTGCATCCCAGCATCCGCGGCAAGTCCTGACCCACAGCAAGGCACACAGTAAAGATATGCTAGAAGAAATGGGATCCTCAGCCAGGCTCGGTGGCTCAGCCTGTAATACCATGCCTTTGGGAGGCCGAGGTGAGTGGTTTGCCTGAGCCCGCGGGTTCGAGACCCACCTGGGCAACTTGGCGAGACCTCATCTCTACAATAAATCAAAATAAGCCAGGCATGGTAGCGCGCACCTGTACTTCCAGCTACTTGGAAGGCTGAGGCGGAAGGATCGCTGGAGCCCGGCAGGTCGAGGCTGCGGGAGCAGCCACTGCACTCCAGTCTGGGTGACAGAGTGAGACTCCAACTCAAAAAAAAAAAAAGAAAGAAATGGGATTCTGGGAACAGGCACCTCAGATGTCACTGTTGCCAGCGCTGCCCAGGACAGCCCTCCAATGAAGTCTCCCAAGGGGACAAACAGAGTGGATGATACTTGGAGGGTGCTGTGTTTAGTCTCTAAACACAGTTTAGTCTCTAAGCACAGTTGCCTGATAGTGGGTGATTTTTTAAGAGCCAAGGGTGAAGAGTTGGGGGAGGTCTTTGGGTGGCCCAAGTCTGTCACTGGAATCTGGAGAGGGCTTGGGGGTGGTGGTCATGCACACAAACATACCCTACATCACACACCCTAGCAACCCAGTACCTCACTTTTCTGAAACTCCACAAAACAAAGACTTTACCTGGAGTGTCTTTTCCTTCCTGGATAAATCCCATACCAGCCACCAGTCTTCTTCTTCTTCTTCTTTTTTTGGTTTATTGCAGAGACGAGGTCTCACCAAGTTGCCCAGGCCGGTCTCAAACCCCTGAGCTTAGGCAATCCTCTTAATCCCCTTGCTTCGGCTTCCAAAGTGCTGAGATTCTAGGCTTGAGCCACCACGCCGGCCCACATAGCCTCCTTAACCTGACCTAAATGCTCCTCCTCTGTGGACCTCCTCCATGAAGCCTTCTCTGATTTTTCCTCCCCTCCTCCCACCTCCAGGCAGTAAGTTACTCCCTTCTGGGTACCTCCCATGTTCTGGGTGCCAGTGGCTGGCAAGGTAGTTACTACAGTGTGTCCTTACCAACTACGTCCCCACAGGCCAGCAGGAGAGCGGGGCCAGAATCCCAGCATCTAACCCTGGCCTGGTATAGAGTGGGTGCTTCCCGAAAGCTTGAGGAACAGAGGAACGAAAAATAAATGAAGATCGAATGAATGAGTCAATGAGACAGATGGAGAGGGGAGTGAATGAAGGAGGAAGTTGAGTATGAGAAGGAATGAATGAACAATTCGTAAGTGGGCCTGGTGCAGTGGCCCACACCTGTAATCCCAGCACTTTGGGAGGCTGAGGTGAGAGGATTGCTTAAGCCCAGGAGACCAGCTTGGGCAACATAGCGAGACCTCATTTCTACAAAATATCAAAACATTAGCTGGGTGTGGTGGTGCACGCCTGTAGTCCCAGCGACTTGGGCTGCTGAGGTGGAAGGATCACCTGAACCCGGGAGGTTGAGGCTGCAGTGAGCTGTGATCATGCAACTGCACTCCAGCTTGGGCAGCAGAGGGAGACCCCAACTAAAATAATAAGTGAACACTCAGTGAATGAATAAACACATGAGACAGTGGATTAGTAGAGAATGACAGAGCTAGGAGGGCAGGGCAGTGTCTGTCCAGGTGGCAGAATCTCCCTGGCACCCCCAGCTCAGCATCTGGCACAAGCTGGTGCTTGGCGGATAGCTGCTGAATGAAAGTTAAGTGCATGGCCGGGCGTAGTGGCTCACTCCTGTCATCCCAGCACTTTGGGAGGCAGAGGCGAGAGGATTGCCTGAGCCCGTGGGCTCGAGACCAGCCTGGGCAATTTGGTGAGACCTTGACTCCACCATAAAGCAAAAAATTAGCTGGGCATGGTGGTGCACGCCTGTGGTTCCAGCTACTTGGAAGGCTGAGGCGGAAGGATCGCCGGAGCCCAGCAAGTCAAGGTTGCAGTGGCCATGAGTGTGCCACTGCACCCCAGCCTGGCGACAGAGTGAGACTCCTATTAAAAAAAGAAAAGAAAGTTAAGTGAATGAATAGACACAGGTGGGGAGAGTTAAGGCGTATGTGTGTGAAGGAGCTGATAATAACTACCTGAGTGTCTAAGTCTGGTCTAAGCTGTTGACATACTTATTGTCATCCTAATTTGACAGAGAAGGAACTGAGACCCAGAGGAAGAAGTGATTGGCTCAGGATCGCCTAGACTCAAACCCAACCGTTTGGCCCTGGATCTGCGAGGACCTGATATGACTCAAGAATGGAAGGAAGTCTTCCTGGAGCTGCCACCAGACTTGACGTCCTGTTTCCCGAGATGGATGGGGCCTCTCCCTCACCTCCAGATGCCCCAGGAGAGGATGCAGGTCCTGAGTGCCATCCTGTCTGCCACCAGAGGGCAGCCAAGCCTCACCCAGGCCCCTGGGGCCCCAGAATCCAGCCACTGGGTGCCTTAATCTGCCTTCCCTGAGACCCATATCTGGGCCCCCAGGGAGCAGGTTTTCCAGAAGACACCAGGGCTTGGGAGATGGGCAGACTTGGTGCCAAAGTTTGGCTGCACCTATCCTGGGCTTGGGCAAATGACATAGTCTCTCTGAAGCTGTTTCTTTTTCTTTTTTTTTTGAGTTGGAGTCTCACTCTGTAGCCCAGACTGGAGTGCAGTGGCCACTCCTGGCCACCACAGCCT
>NW_007246547.1:108749-112572 GCF_000164805.1 Carlito syrichta
ACTACAGGCACGCGCTACCACGCCCAGCTAATTTTTGACTTATTGTAGAGATGAGGTCTCTCTGCCCAGGCGGGTCACGAACCCGCGGGCTCCGGCAACCCACTCACCTCAGCCTCCCAAAGGCGCGGGATTACAGGCTGAGCCACCGAGCCCGGCCGAGGCTGTTTTTTGATATGCAAGATGGACACAAGCGAACCTATCCTTGACATTGGCCTATGGATAAAATGATGTATAGACATATGGAGCCCAGCACGACATCAATAGTAGAGTGATCCCCTGCCCTAGGTTGATCCCAGGACTGAGGGGTTCCCAGGACATGGGACATTCCATGCTAAAACCGGGAGAGTCTTTGGCAAGCTAGGACAGTTGGTCACCCTACACCAGCGGCTCTCCTACCTTAATCCCTTGGGTAGTAATTGATACGTAAAGTACTAAAACAGCAAAGTTTTGTTTTGGGGTTTTTTTTAGTTGCAGTCTCACTCTGTCGCCCAGGCTGGAGTGCAGTGACACACTAACGGCTACCCCAGCTTCAACCTGCTGGGCTCTGGTGATCCGTCCGCCTCAGCCTTCCAAGTAGCCAGAACTACAGGTGCGTGCTACTATGCCTGGCTAATTTTTTACTTATTGTAGAGACAAGTTCTCACCAAGTTGCCCAGGCTGGTCTCGAACCCGTGGGCTCAGGCAATCAACTTGCCTCAGCCTCCCAAGGTACTGGGATTACAGGCTAAGTCACTGAGTCCAGTCAGAAACTATTTTTTTTAGTCAAGGTCTCACTCAATCACCCAAGATGGAGTGCAAGTGTCATTCTCATAGCTTACTGCAGCCTCAACCTCCTGGCTCAGGCAATCCTCCCACCTCAGCCTCCCAAGTAGCCAGGACTATAGGCATGTGCGCTGGAAAAATTGTTATTTTATTGTAGAGACAAGGTCTCACTATGTTGCCCAGAGTGGTCACAGACTCCTGGGTTCAAGCACTCCACCTGCCTCAGCCTCTCAAAGTGTTGGGATTACAGGTGTGAGCCACCACACCCAGCCCCGAGGGAACTTTTTGGGTGGTAGAAATGTTCTTTGTATTTTTATTTTTTTTTTAATTTCCTCTCCATAATAATTGGATGGATGAGGAAAATGTTCTATATCTGGGTTATGGTGATGTGTGCCCAGCGTAAAACTTGTGGATTCTTTGGCTCAACTCTCTAAAATGAATTTAAGAGTGGCCAGCAAAGTTTTAAAACAAAGTTTATTAGAGAAGGAAGAGGAGAAAGATAGAGAGACATGCCAAAGCTGGCATGGTTGAGAGGAACACACTTTTTGCCTTTTACAATAGATCTGAGATACCTTAACAATGACTGATGTGCTAAGGAGGAGCCCAGGCAACTGTCACTCTGGAGAGATTGACATCTTTTTGTTTTTGTTTTTTTGAGTTGGAGTCTCAGTCTGTCACCCAGGCTGGAGTGCAGTGGCACACTCACGGCCACCCCAGGGTCGACCTGCTGGGCTCCGGCGACCCGCCCGCCTCAGCCTTCCAAGTAGCCAGAACTACAGGCGCGTGCTACCATGTCTGGCTAATTTTTGATTTATTGTAGAGATGAGGTCTCGCTAAGTTGCGTGGGCAGATCTCGAACCTGTGGGCTCAGGCAATCCACTCACCTTGACCTCCCAAAGTGCTGGGATTATAGGCTGAGCCACTGAGCCTGGCCTCTATGATCTCTTGATTACCTGTCTGGGAACCACCTTGATGGAGTTTTCCTTTGGCAAGCTGAGGGGGTGGGACAGACTGAATTCACATTCCAGCCTGCTGGGCTGTTAAGCCTGCCGACAGGATGTCTGGACGCCTTCTAAAACCTGTGGACAAGAAATGTATCCATCTATGCCTCAATTGCACTAGCTAGCCGGCCTCAACACATTCGCCAAACTCGTTGATGCATATGTTTTAAAAGAGTGAATTTAGCCGGGCTCGGTGGCTCAGCCTGTAATCCCACGCCTTGGGGAGGCTGAGGTGAGTGGATTGCCTGAGCCCGCGGGTTCGAGACCCGCCTGGGCAGGGAGACCTCATCTCTACAATAAATCAAAAAATTAGCCAGGCGTGGTGGCGCATGCCTGTAATTCCGGCTACTTGGAAGGCTGAGGCGGAAGGATAGCCGGAGCCCAGCAGGTCGAGGCTGCGGTGGCCGGGAATGGCCACTGCACTCCAGTCTGGGCGACGGAGTGAGACTCCAACTCAAAAAAAAAGTGAATTTAATTGGTTGAACATTGTACCCCAATAAACTTGGCAATACACAATGGTCGGCTTGCCAGGTTGTGGTGGAGCCAGCCCCACCTTGTCTGAGTGGCTCTGGGGAGCAGTCCAGCCGTTAGCCCCTTGTGTCCACCGAGGCAGCACAGGCCCCGTAAATCTGCCCTGCCCAGCATGGAGCCAGGGCCTGGGACGATGGGCTTTCCAAAGTCCAGAGACCAATGTGAATGAAGCCCCCATACTCCCACCCCAAGGCCCCACATACCCACAGAGCAGAGCCTGGCAACTTTGGCTGAGGTTGGTCTGCACCCCTGGGCGGGGCCCTCTCGGAGTCAGGCCACCCTGAGCATGACCACCATCCTCGAGAGCTCCCGGCTTGAGTCACTAAAACACTTCCCTGACCCTGATCTTGGACCCCCAAGGTTGAAGGGCCCTATGGTCCACTGGTGGAAGGGCCTAGCGGGAGAGAAGCCTGTCTGGGCTGGTCCATGACTGCCCTTGGCCTCTCTCTGACCCTGATGCTGAGCTCCACACACATGGGCAGGCCGTGCTCAAAATGTCCCCAGTCATATGACAATCAGAGCTGCTAACCTTGTGGTGTGCTTTCTATGTGCCTGGATCATATCTGTGTGTGTGTGTCTGTGTGTGTGTGTGTGTGTCTGTGTGTGTGTGTATGTGTGTGTATTCTGAGTTGGAGTCTCACTCTGTCGCCCAGGTTAGAGTGCAGGGGCACGCTCACAGCCACTGCAGCCTCCACCTGCTGGGCTCAGGCGAGCCTCCCGCCTCAGCCTTCCAAGTAGCTGGAACTACAGTCATGCGGTCCCATGCCTGGCTAATTTTTGATTTATTGTAGAGACGAGGTCTCACCAAGTTGCCCAGACTGGTCTCGAACACGTGGGTTCAGGCAATCGTCTCACCTCCACCTCCCAAAGTGCTGGGATTACAAGCGTGAGCCACCATGTCCAGCTGGGTCCCATATATTATCGCACTGATTTTTTTTTTATTTGTTGAGTCGAGGTCTTCCTCTGTCGTCTAGGCTGGAGTGCAGTGATGCAATCACAGCTCACTACAACTTCGAACTCCGGGGCTCAAGTGATCCTCCCACCTCAGCCTTTGGTGTTGCTGGGACTACAGGCATGTGCCACCATTCCTGACTCTTTTTTTCTTTTTTCTTTCTTTCTTTTTTTTTTTTTTTTTTTTTTTTTTTTTTTTTTTTTTTTTTTTTTGGAGTAGGAGTCTCACTCTGTTGCCCAGGCTGGAGGGCAGTGATATGCTCATGGCCTCCATAACCTTGACCTGCTGGGCTCAGGCAATCCTTCCACCTCAGTCTTCCAAGTAGCTGGAACTACAGGCATGCGGCTAATTTCCCACACCCGGCTAATTTTTCTTGATTTATTGTAGAGAAGAGGTCTCACCAAGTTGTCTGGGCTGGTCTCAAACTCACGGGCTCAGGTAATCCTCTCAACTTCAGTCTCCCAAAGTGCTGGGATTATAGGCATGAACCACCACACCTGGCCCATGATTCTTTTAAATTTTTTTTAAAGAGATATGGTCTTAGCTGGGCTCGGTGGCTCAGCCTGTAATCCCACGC
>NW_007246547.1:112592-123481 GCF_000164805.1 Carlito syrichta
AGGTGAGTGGATTGCCTGAGCCCGCGGGTTCGAGACCCGCCTGGCCAACTTGGCAAGACCTCATTTCTACAATAAATAAAAAAAAAATTAGCCGGGCCTGGTAGCGCGCACCTGTAGTTCCGGCTACTTGGAATGCTGAGGCGGAAGGATCGCCGGAGCCCAGCAGGTCGAGGCTGCAGTGGCCGCGAGCATGCCACTGCACTCCAGGCTGAGTGACAGAGTGAGACTCCAACTCAAAAGATAAAAATAAAAAATAAAATAAGACCTGCACGTAAGATCTTGTCTCAGCTCTGCTTTCTGCAGAAGGTTTAGACACCTGGATAATTCAGTTGTATATTTTTGAGCTTCTGAAAATATGGGGATTTCCTAGTCATCTTTTTTCTTATTGATTTCTAACTATTTGAATTCTGGTCAGAGAACGTGGTCTGATGATTTCAATCCTATGAAATACATAAAACAGGCTGGGTGTGGTAGCTCAAGCCTGTAAACCCACCACATTGGGAGGCCGAGGCGAGAGGATTGCCTGAGCTCAGGGGTTCGAGACCAGCCTGGGCAACTTGGTGAGACCTTGTTTCTACAACAAATCAAAAAATAAGCCAGGTATGGTAGTGCGTGCCTGTAGTTCCAGCTACTTGGAAGGCTGAGACAGAAGGATCACCTGAGCCCAGCAGTTCAAGGCTGCTGTAGCATGAGCGTGCCACTGCACTCCAGCCTGGACAACAGAGTGAGACCCCGCCTTAAAAAAAAAAAGAGAGAGAGAGAGAGACTGAGCGCAGTGACTCACGCCTATAATCCCAGCACTTTGGGAGGCAAAGGTGAGTGGATTGCCTGAGCCCATGGGTTCAAGACCAGCCTGGGCAACTTGGCAAGACTTTATCTGTATAATTAAAAAAAAAAATCGCCGGGCTCAGTGGCTCAGCCTGTAATCCCACGCTTTGGGAGGCTGAGGTGAGTGGATTGCCTGAGCCCGCGGGTTCGAGACCCGCCCGGGCAGGCGAGCCCTCATCTCTACAATAAATCAAAAAAATTAGCCGGGCGTGGTAATGCGCGCCTGTAATTCCGGCTACTCAGAAGGCTGAGGCGGAAGGATTGCCGGAGCCCAGCAGCTTGAGGCTGCGGTGGCCGGGAGCGGCCACTGCACTCCAATCTGGGTGACAGAGTGAGACTCCAACTCAAAAAAAAAAACACAAAAAAACCAGCTAGGCATGGTGGCGCGTGCCTGTAGTCCCAGCTACTTGGAAGACTGAGGCAGAAGGATCACCTCAGCCCATCAGGTTGAGGCTGCATGCCACTGCTCTCCAGCCTGGGTGACAGAGTAAGATTCCAACTCAAAAAAAAAGAACTTGCAATTTGCAATTAGATAGTTTTCGGGGTGCAGTGATATAATTATTTAACAATTGGCCAGGCAAAGTGGTATGTGCCTGTAGTCCCCGCTACTCAGGGGTCCAAAGCGGAGGATAACCTGAGCCCAGTAGTTCGAGACCAGCCTGGGTGACATGTGAGACCCTGTCTCTATTTAAAAAAAAAAAGTTAACAGCTGGCTTCCTGGGGGAAGGGGATAAAACTGATTTGTAGCATTTGCCTACCATGCTATAAATACTCTTGCTATGGTCAATTTCAAGCTACCAATGTGATAACTGGTTCAAAGAAAATCTTGAAAATTTAAACATTGGCTCTCACGAGGATACAAACCAGCTTCAGCATACCACTGTGATCATATATGTCCACATGATTAAGTTGTTAAAATTCTCTATATCCTGTCTAAAGGGCTTATCAGTTTCTATTGAAAAGCATGTCAAAATCTCCCACCATTTTTGGAGAAAGCTATATTATCCTTATCAATAAATTGCCAATCTGTCCATTTTTGCCTTATTTATTTTGAGACACTATTATCAGGCGCACACACATTTAGAATTGTTATGGGTTCCTGGTGAATTTAACTTTTTATTACAGTGAAGAGCTGTTCTTTATCTGGAAGGATGATTTTCACTAAAGAGTTATCTGATATCACTATCTCTGTATCGATTTACTTTTTGCTGTTGTTTGCAATCTATGTCCTTTGCTACTCTTTTACTTTCTAAAATTTGTATCTATTTCTTTATTTTTTATTTTTTTATTTTTTTTTGAGTTGGAGTCTCACTCTTTATTTTGAGACAAGGTCTTGCTCTGTTGCCCAGGCTGGAGTGCAGTGGCACGATCATAGGTCACCGCAGCCTCAAACTCCTGGGCTCAAGGGATCCTTCCACCTCAGCCTCTCGAATAGTTAGGACTACAGGGGTGTGCCACTATGTCCAACTCCCCGAATTCTTAATTTGAATTATTGCATTTTTTTAGTTCTAAAATTGCTGTTTGCTTCTTTTTCAAACCTGCTATGTCCTTTTTATGATTTCCAGTTCTCTGCTAAACTTTGGAATCTTGTCTTTTGCCTTCTTGAATATTAGTAAGCATATTTTTAAAAATTTTGTTTGCAGATAACTTGAATATCTGAAAGTCCTGTACATATGTTCCTATTATCTATTGTTTCTGCTGGATTTTCTCCATGATATCTTGTCTCTTAGCGTGCTTTTTTTTTTAATGGTATTTAGAATCATGTTAACTACTTCCAGAAAGGATTCAGATTTGCTTCTGCTAGGATACATATTGCTAGTGCTTACAAGTTCTAGCAATCTATGATTACCTTCATTCAGTTTCAGAAATTGCGATGATTACAAGCTGAACTTCAGTCCCTGTGAGGCCTGGTCTATTTCTGGTTCACTCTGACTTCTAGGCTGTAACCTTTTGTGGTTTTTACTTCAAAGCACAAAGACCTTAACAGGGACCCTTGCCTTGGTAGTCCTCTATTCAAATAATTGTTCTGTAGGCCAACAAAGCTGTCAAAAGTCTTCTCAGCTTCAGACACTCATCCATCTCTCCCAAATTGGTAGACACCACCAGGAAAAACCAGTCTGTGATGATGAGCTCACCTCTCTGGATTTCCTTCATTACTTCCTCGACATTCCAGTGCCTTCAAGCAGAGTTGAGAAAAAATATGCTTGTATTATGTATATTTAAATATATATATATATATATATACACACACACGCACACACATATATATACATATTTAAATATTTAAATATGTATATATATATATATTTTTTGGAGTTGGAGTCTCACTCTGTCACCCAGTGGCCGCTCCCGGCCACCGCAGCCTCGACCTGCTGGGCAGCGGCGATCCTTCCGCCTCAGCCTTCCAAGGAGCTGGAATGACAAGCGCGCGCTACCACGCCCGGCTGATTTTTGATTGATTGTAGAGATGAGGTCTCGCCAAGTTGCCCAGGCGGGTCTCAAACCCGTGGGCTCAGGCAATCCACTCCTCTCTCTCTCTCTCTCTCTCTCTCTCTTTTTTTAAGTTGAGGTCTCACTTTTCCACCCAGACTGGAGTACAGTGGTATGGATCACAGCTGACCATAGCCTCAACCTCCTAGTCTCAGGAGATCCTTCTACCTCAGCCTCCCCAGTAACAGGGACTACAGGCATGTGCCACCACCACTGGCTAATTTCTTTTTATTTATTGTAGAGATGAGGTCTCACTAGGTTCTCCAGGCTGGTTCTCAAACCCTTGGGCTCAAGCAGTCCTCCCACCCCGGCCTCCCAATGTTCTTTATTACTAGGCTATAATGCCACTAGGCACCCAACTCCTTGACTTAAAGTTCTTTATGCACAGGCCCCGCCTCCTCCCTGCGGTTGTCCTCACCTCTCCCTCCTCTGGTGCCCGGGGACCCCCACAGAACCCATACATGCCTCTTTGGCTCCTTCTTTCCCCTCATCCAGCTTCATGCAGGCCTCTCCCCAGGGACAGGGCAGAGCTGTGTAGAAAACAGAGGTTCAGGTGCAATCAGGGCATGCTAAGATGGAGCAAGGTAGGACACTACCTCCCCTTCCTGGGGTCCTGGGCAGCCACTGAGTTTGCGTGTTCTTTATTTAGGAATCCCATCCCCCGCCTTGCTGACTCATGTGTCAACTCACCCTCTGGATTTGCACCTTTGCCTCCTGCAGAAAGGCAGGGAAGGGGGGGAGGGTTGGTACAGGAGGGACCTGACAATTCTCTCTAGTGAATCTGTGGGGACACCCGGATCTCCCTGGCTGTCCCAGATAATCTTGGACCAGGAATGCTCCTCCATTCTCTGGCAGCCCTGATGTGAGCAACAGGGACTGTATCTTTGTCCTTGAGGGCCTCCCACTCAACTTCAAAGGGAAAAGAGGCCATCGGTCACACCGGATGCATCTGTCACCCCTTGGTCCCCCTCCAAAAGTTTAACATTTCACCCTGCTTCCATTCCGTCTCAGCTCTAAAGGCCACACGCTTTGGAAAGATGAACTGGCCCATTTTCCATCAAGCCAGACGCCCAGAGAACTGACGCTTAAGAAACTTACATGTGCATGAAACACACCTGCTGCCCGTTAGCCAATTTCTCATCCTCGTTCCTTCTGTTTTCCTTCCCAGCCGTATAAACCCTTAACTTTGGTGAGGGAGGAGAGACGGCTCCCGTCTCTATGGTTGACGTCACCCATAAAATAATAAGGCCTTCTTTGCTGGCACTGGTCATCTCGGTGATTGGCTTTCTGTGTGGTGGGCAGGAGTTCCTAGACAGAACCCCTGGTGTTCAGTAGCAAATACAGCAACTTGGGTTGAAGTCGGATCTGGATCTACCACTTAGAGCTTATTTGACGTGGTGTGAGTCATCACTTTTGTTGAGCCTCAATTTCTTATCTTTTAAATGGGAATAATTATACTCATCTCAGTGGAATTGTTGTAAGAGACAATGAAGACCAAATGTGTGAGTGACCATAGCCAATAATAATGTATGGTGCACTTAAAATTTCACTAAGAGGGCGGATCTTACAAAGATCTTAAGAGGTGAGATATGGGCGGGTGCAGTGGCTCATGCCTGTAATCCCAGCACTTTGGGAGGCCGAGGTGAGAGGATTGCCTAAGCCCATGGGTTTGAGACCAGCCTGGGTAACTTGGCGAGAGCTCCTCTCTATGATAAATAAAAAAAGTTAGCCAGACATGGTGGTGCATGCCTGTAGTTCCAGCTACTTGGAAGACTGAGGCAGAAGGATTGTCTGAGCACAGCAGATCGAGGCTGTGGTGGCCATGAGCGTGCCACTGTACTCCAGCCTGGGCAACGGAGTGAGACTCCAACTCAAAAAAAAAAAGAAGTAAGATAAAAAAAGATAAAATTTACCAATAAAATTTAAAAGCAAACTGCTTTTTATTTTTAATTATGGCCGGGCACAGTGGCTCATGCCTGTAATCCCAGCACTTTAGGAGGTGGAGCGAGAGGATTGCCTGAGCCCGGGGGTTCCAGACCAGCCTAGGCAATTTGGCAAGACCTTGTCTCTACAATTTAAAAAAAAATTAGCTGGGTGTGGTGGAGGTTCCTGTAGTTCCAGCTACTTGGAAGGCTGAGGCAGAAGGATCACCTGAGCCCAGCAGGTTGAGGCTGTGGTGGCTGTGAGCGTGCCATTGCACCCTAGCCTGGGCGACAGAGACTCTGACTAAAAAAAAAGAAAAAAACTTCAATTATGGCTCTTCCAAAGAAGAGAGAATATAAAATAATTCCCATATATACCTTTCACCTAGTTTTAACAATGATCAACATTTTGCAGTTTTTTCCTTTCCCCATCTGCCGGAGTGTTGTAAAACAAATTCCAGATATCCTATTCTTTCTTTCTTTCTTTCTTTTTTTTTGTGTTGGAGTCTCACTCTGTCACCCAGGCTGGGGCGCAGTGACACGCACACTCACGGCCACTCCAGTGTCGAACTTCTGGGCTCCAGCGATCCTTCTGCCTCATCCTTCCGAGTAGCAGGAACTACAGACGTGCGCTACCACGCCCGGCTACTTTTTATTTTATTGTAGAGACGAGGTCTCGCCAAGTTGCCCGGGCTGGTCTTGAACCCCGCGGGCTCAGACAATCCACTCCCCTCGGCCTCCCACAGTGCTGGGATTACAGACTGAGTCACCCAGCCCGGTCGATATCCTATTATTTCATCGGTAAATACTTCTGGGATGTATTTCTAACAAATAAGAATCTCAATTAAAAAAAGAAAATGGAAGCCGGGCTCAGTGGCTTAGCCTATAATCCCGTGCCTTTGGGAGGCTGAGGTGAGTGGATTGCCTGAGCCCGCGGGTTCGAGACCCACCTGGGCAGGCGAGACCTCATCTCTACAATAAAATAAAAAAACTAGCTGGGCGTGATAGCGCGCACCTGTAATTTCGGCTACACTGGAAAGCTGAGGCGGAAGGATCGCCGGAGCGCAGCAGGCGAGGCTGCGGTGGCCGGGAGCAGCCCCTGCACTCCAGTCTGGGCGACAGAGTGAAACTCCAACTCAAAAAAAATAATAATAAAAAAGAAAAAGAAAAAAGAAAAGAACCATAATATAACTATCACATCTAAAAAAAATTAATCATTCCTTGGCTGGGGGAAGTGGCTTATACCTGTAAGCCAAGCACTTTGCAGGGAGGGTCGTTTGAAGCCAAGGAGTTTGAGACCAGCCTGAACAACATAGTGAGACCTTGTCTCTACAAAAAATAAAATCAAATAAAATAAATTAGCTGGGCATGGTGGTGTACATATGTAGTCCTAGCAGCTCAGAAGGCTGGGGTGGGAGGATGGCCTGAGCCCAGAAGTCTGAGGCCGCAGTGAGCTATCATCAAGTCACTGCACTCCAGCCTAGGTAACAGAGCGAGATTCTGTGTAAAAAAACAAAACAAAACAAACAAAACCAATAATCGTTCCTTAATATTAGCTCATTCCCAGTCAATGTTTAAATTTTCACAATTGTCTCAAAAAAAAGTTTTTTTTTTATGGCTAGATTAATAAATTTAGTTTCTATGTTTTATCTATATAAATCCTCCCTTTCTTTTTCATGACAATTACCTACTGAATAAACAATCATTTTTTCTATAGAATTTCTTAATGCTGGATTTGGCCAAAATAGTGGCCTTTCACATGTTGATCTATCCCTTTGCTATTATTATTATTATTTGTAAACTATAGTTAGATCTGGGGGGCCTGATTAAATTTGGGTTCAGTTGTTTATTGTTCATAAGCGATGCTATGTTCTTTCCATTGTCTTACGTGGGGATCCCCATTGCAACTGGTTGTCCTGCTTTTCGTTACGTCAGGGGTTGGTCAAGGGGTTGGCAATCTAATCCATTCATTTACAAAGTTCCAAAAACCTTACCTAAGGATTTTGACAGCCTGTGATGGTTGTGGGTCCTGAGTCCATGATGGCACTCACTGAGTGCTACAAAATGTTGAATTCCTGATCGTGTCTTTCCTTATGCATTTGTTAGCTGGAATTTTTCTCTACGGAACTTTTCTTCATTACTCATTTGGTTATCTGGTACAGGGGATGGATGCTATTGCCGCCACAGCCTGCAACCCCTTGACCTACCTGTGAGTTGCCTGCAGCTATGGAGGAACAGTTCCCACAAACACCAAGAACGGCCCACCTCCAGTGCTCATCTCTCTCTGCTTTTCTGGATACAGCACCAGAGTTGCCAAGAATCCATCACCTACGGTGGATTGGGAATTACTAACTTTATACAGTAGCCTTAGAATTTGAAGGACATGGGGCAACAGCAATTATATGAATTGTGGAGTTGGTTGGCTTTATTTTACTTCCCCAAAAAACTTGGAGAAGGAGAATAACAGACTCAGGGCAGCCAATGAAACCCAGAAAACTTGGCCACACCTGAAGACACTCTCCCCTCCCGCAGCTTGAAATGTCTATGCTGAAAATCAGACCCAGCAGGAGAGAACAAGAAGAAGGAGCCAAAGTAATGTTTGAAGAGATAATGGCTGAATGGCTGAGAAATTTCTAAAACTGATGAAAGGCACAAATCCACATATTCAAAAAGCTCTGTAAACCCAAGCAGGACAAATACAAAGAAAACCATATCAGGGCATACCAGAGCCAAACTTCTAAAAAAACGAAGAAAAAAAATTTCTAAAAACAGTCAGAGAAACAGACATTAAGTTCAGAGGAATAATAATGACTTACTTGTTAAGAGTAACTATTTAAGTCAGAAATTGAAGGGTACCCTTAAAGTGCTGAAAAGAAAAGGCCTGCTGACCTAGGAATCAGTGCTCAATGAAAATTTCCTTTTAAAAATTAAGCTAGACCGGGCCTGGTGACTCAGCCTGTAATCCCAGCACTTCGGGAGGCCGAGTTGAGGGCCTGAGCCCGCGGGTTCGAGACCCGCCTGGGCAGGCGAGACCTCATCTCTACAATAAAATTAAAAAATTAGCCAGGCATGGTAGCACGCGCCTGTAATTCCGGCTACTTGGAAGGCTGACTCGGAAGGATAGCCGGAGCCCAGCAGGTCGAGGCTGCGGTGGCCGGGAGCGGCCACTGCACTCCAGTCTGGGCGACCGAGTGAGACTCCAACTAAAAAAAAAAAAAAAAAAAATTAGCCAGGCGTGGTAGCGTGTGCCTGTAGTTTTGGCTACTTGGAAGACTGAGGCAGAAGGATCGCTGGAGCCCAGCAGGTCAAGGCTGCAGTGGCCATGAATGTGCCACTGTACTCCAGCCTGGGCAACGGAGTGAAACTTCAACTCTAAATAAATAAATAAATAAATAAATAAAGCTAAACATTTTTGGACAAATATAAGCTGAAAGATTTTGTCTCTAGCAATCTGTACTATAAGTCCCCACTGAGGAAAAATAATTCCAAATGTTAGCTTAGATTGGCAGGAAATAAGAAAGAAGCCTGGAATGGGTAAGTGAAAAAACATAAAAGGTAGTTTAAAAATTAAATTATTTAAAAAATAATTTTTAAATTTTGTTTACAAAGACTCATGCTGTTTTCATATCTTAATTAATTTTAAGATTAATTTTTAATTAATTTAGATGTGAAACCATGATTATTTCTTTTTAAAAATGTAAACATAAAATTACCATAGGATCCAGCAATTTCACCTCTGGGTATACACCTGCGACCGTTTGGATATTCGACCTCTCCAAACCTCATGTTAAAATTTCATCCCTGATTTTGCAGGGGGTGCATAACGGGACATGTTTGGGTCATGGGAATGGATCCCTCAAGAATGGGTTAATGTTCTCCTTGAGGGAGGGAGTGAATTTTCCTTCTGTTAGCTTCCATGAGAACTGTTTGTTGAACCTGTCATCCCCGCTTCTCTCTCTTGCTTCCTGTCTCGCCATGTGATTTCTGCACACACCAGCTCCCCTTCACCTTCTGCCATGAGTGGATGTAGCCTGAGGCCCTCACCAGATGCTGGTGCCATGCTGCTTGTACAGTCTGCAGAACCAAGAGCCCGACAAACCTCTTTTCTTTATGAATTACCTAGCCTAGGGTATGACTTTATTTATTTATTTATTTATTTATTTATTTATTTTTTGAGTCGGAGTCTCACTTGGTCGCCCAGACTGGAGTGCAGCGGCCGCTCCCGGCCCCCGCAGCCTCGACCCGCCGGGCTCCGGCGATCCTCCCGCCTCAGCCTTCCGAGTAGCCGGAATTCCAGGCACGCGCTACCACGCCCGGCTGACTTTTTGATTGATTGTAGAGATGCGGTCTCGCCGCCCAGGCGGGTCTCGAACCCGCGGGCTCAGGCCCTCCACTCGCCTCAGCCTCCCAAAGGCGCGGGATGACAGGCTGAGCCACCGAGCCCGGCTGGGTATGACTTTACAGCAACACAAAACAAAGACAATACCCAAAGAAACGGAAAGCAAGGTCTTGAAGAGATATTTGTACACCCCTGTCCATAGGAATTTCTCAGCCATTATCTCATTTGCTCCTTCTCCCTGCCCTCTCCAGCTGGGTAGATCTTCGGCCTTATTCACAACAGCCAGGAGGAAGAAATGTCTCAAATGTTTATGAACAGATGAATGAACAGGTTGATGTGGTATTTGCATTGGTTGGAAAATTGTTTAGCCTTAAAAGGAAAGGTCTGAGCCCACGGGTTCGAGACCAGCCCAGGCAACTTGTCGAGACCTCATCTCTGCAATAAATCAAAAAATCAGCTGCGCCTGTAGTTCTAGCTACTTGGAAGGCTGAGGCGGAAGGATTGTCTGAGCCCAGTAGGTCGTAAGTGTGACACTGCACTCCAGCCCTGGCAACTGAGACTCCAACTCAAAAAAAATAAAGGAAGGACATTCTGACACACGCTGTAACATGAATGAAGCTTAAAGACATTTTGCTAAGTGACATAAGGCAGACACAAAAGGGCAGATATTGTGTGATTGTACTTACACGTGGTTCCTAGAGTGGTCAAACTCACAGAGCCGGAAAGTAGAATGGTGGTTGCCCCAGAATGTTGGGGAGGAGGAAATGGGGAGTCATTCTTTAATGGGTACAAAGTTTCATTTTGTTTGTTAGTTTTTAGAATAGAGAGAGGGTTCTTGCCGTTGTCCAGGCTGGCTTCCAACTCCTGGCCTCAAGCAATTCTCCTTCTTTGGCCTCCCAAAGTGCTGGGATTACAGGCATGAGCTACCATACCCAGTCCAGAGTTTCATTATGGAAGATGAAGAATTTCTGGAAATATATAGATTATGTTTGCACGACAATAAGAATGTACTGAATACCACTCAACATTTGCACTTAAACATTGTTAAAATGGTACATTTTATGTTTTGTATATTTTACCACAATAAAAAATTTAAAAGATTAGTCTAGGCCTGGCTCGGTGGCTCAGCCTGTCATCCCGCACTTTGGGAGGCAGAGGTGAGTGGATTGCCTGAGCCTGCGGGTTCGAGACCTGCCTGGGCCACTTGGCGAGACCTCATCTCTACAATAAATCAAAAAAATTAGCCGGGTGTGGTAGCACGTGCCTGTAGTTCCAGCTACTCGGAAGGCTGAGGTGGAAGGATCGCCGGA
>NW_007246547.1:123625-138225 GCF_000164805.1 Carlito syrichta
ATATGAGAGGGGACCAAACCCCCCCCCCCAAAACTGGAATTATCCTTTGTGGGGGCAGGGCCCTTGTAGTATAGACTTCCGGTAGGTAAGTGTTCTAGGAATCCATCGACATCAATGTACCAGCTAGTGTTATTGTGAGAGATGATTTATGGAAGAAACATCCCAGGCTGTGGCAAACCGGTGACTGGTTCTTTCGCTATGACAACTCCCCTGCCCAGAATGCGCTGAGTGGTCAGCAGTTTTTGACCATAAATGTCATGACCCCTGTGCCTACCCTCCCTATTCACCCGATCCTGCCCTGACGACTTTTTTTGTTTCCCCAGATGAAAAAAGTCCTCACGGGGAAACTTTTTACTAATGTGGAAGAGGTGAAACCGAAAATGGCAGAAACACTGAAAGGCATTCAAATTGATGCGTTCAAAAACTGTTTTGAGCAGTGGAAAAAGAATCTCGATAGATGTCTCGCATCAAACGGAGAGTTCTTTGAAGGTGACTGAAATTTAAACAAGGGAGAAGAAATACACAATTTTTTTTTTTTTTTTTGAGTTGGAGTCTCACTCTGTCGCCCAGACTGGAGTGAAATGGCTGCTCCCAGCCACCGCAGCTTCGACCTGCAGTGATCCTTCCGCCTCAGCCTTCCAAGTAGCTGGAACTACAGGCGTGCGCCACCACACCCGGCTAATTTTTTGATTTATTGTACAGATGAGGTCTTGCCAAGTTGCCCGGGCAGGTCTCGAACCCATGGGCTCAGGCAATCCTTCGCCTCAGCCTGGGATTACAGGCTGAGCCACCGAGCCTGGCCCACAATTTTTTAATAAATAAACTTTGGGGTTTTTTTGGCCCCCTGCCCCCCGTAGCAATGTAGGCAAGGGACCTAAGTAGATACTTCTCAAAATAAAAAATGTAAGTGACTGACAAGTATATAAAAAGGTGCTCAACCTCTCTAATCATCAGGGAAACACAAATGAAAGCCACAGTAAGATATCACCTCACACCTGTTAGAATGACTAATATAAAAAAGATAAGGATAACTAGTGTTGTCAAGGGTGTGGAGAAAAGAGAACTCTTGTATACTGTTGGTGGGAGTATAAATCGAGGCAGCTTTTACAGAAAACTGTTTGGAGTTTAAGGACACAGACAGATTGAAAATAAAAGGATTCACGGTTTGACACAGTGGCTTATGTATATAATCCCAGCACTTTTGGAAGGTCAAAGCAGGAGGATCACTTGAGGCCAGAAGTTCAAGACCAGCCTAGGCAACATAATGAGACCCCCCCCATCTCTCCAAACAATTAAAAAAAATTATTCGAGACCAGCCTGGGCAACTTCGCGAGACCTCATCTCTACAATAAATCAAAAAATGAACCAGGCGTGGTAGCACGCGTTTGTAGTTCCAGCTACTCGGAAGGCTGAGGCGGAAGGATCGCCGCAGCCCAGCAGGTCGAGGCTGCGGTGGCCGGGAGCAGCCACTGCACTCCAGTCTGGGCGACAGAGGGAGACTCCAACTGAAAAAAAAAAAAGAAAAAGAAAATGTCCCGCCTTCCTGGGCCAACCTAATGAAAATAACACAAGTATTGATTTGTGGTTTCTTGTAACTTCTGCCTTTCTAAAATGTAGATAACCAACCCACCATTCAACCACAGCGGGCACATGTACGCAGGCCCTCCTGAGGATGGGTGTTCCCTGGCTTAAGTCCTCAAGTTTGGTTCAAGAAAAAAACCATCTTAAAATATTTTACAGGGTTTGGCATCTTTTTGTTAACAATGAGTTTGACATTTTTGAGAAGTACTGGTCAGGTAATATGTCCCCCTATTGGGATTTGTCTGATATTTTTTCTCCTGGTTAAACTGGGATTACATCTGATATGTTTTATTTCTTTTTCTTTTTTTATTCTTTGAGTTGGAGTCTCACTGTCATCCAGACTGGAGTGCAGTGGCAGGCTGCTCCCGGCCACCACAGCCTCGACCTGCTGGGCTCCGGCGATCCTTCCGCCTCAGCCTTCCGAGTAGCTGGAACCACAGGCGCGCGCTACCACGCCCGGCTGATTTTTTTGATTTATGGTAGAGACGAGGTCTCGCCAAGTTTCCCGGGCTGGTCTTGACCCCCTGAGCTCAGGCAATCCTCTCGCCTCGGCCTCCCAAAGTGCTAGAATTATAGGCTTGAGTCACCTCACTCAGTCAACATCTGATGTGTTTTAATTCATTGCTGTCATTCACCTTCTTTGAGGCTCAGATTATTGCATTTTTGACCAGTAAGAGCCAGTTCAAGTTGACTCCTGTTTCCTTCTAGAAATACCTCAGTAGTTAATTCTCTTTGATTTCTAACATGACTATTTTCTAGGCTCATCTTCCACTTTTCTTTTTTTTTTTTTTTTGAGTCGGAGTCTCACTCTGTCGCCCAGACTGGAGGGCAGTGGCCCCTCCCGGCCACCGCAGTCTTGACCTGCTGGGCTCCGGCGATCCTTCCGCCTCAGCCTTCCGAGTAGCTGGAACTCCAGGCGCGCGCTACCACACCTGGCTCATTTTTTGATTTCTTGTAGAGATGAGGTCTCACCAAGTTGCCCAGGTGGGTCTTGAACCCGTGGGCTCAGGCCATCCACTCACCTCAGCCTCCCAAGGCCCGGGATTACAGGGTGTTTTTTTTCTTATTGCTTGCCAAGGGAAAGAAAAACAGACAAAGGCCCTGAGTCCTGGCTGAAGGAACCTGTTTGTTCTCAGCTCACAAAGGAAAAACTCTCAAAACAATGATCAGCCTTCCTTTGTGCCCTCACCAAAGACCCTAACTTCTAGAGACAATGTTCCCTCTAGACAAGGGGAGTCAGGGTAGTTGATGGAGTTTCAGGGGAGAGTTTAGCCTCAGCCTGTGACTATGTAAAACAGAACAGAGCAAAACAAAATGACTGTCCTTCATAGAAGATACACTCTCTAAAAACCTTCCTATTATTTTCTTATTTCAGGGAGGAAATCAAGTAGATTTGATAGCAAAGAGTTAAATGATTGTTAGGTCAGATGGCGGAGGCATGTCTGTGATCTGGTCCCACGCATAAGATGCAAAGAATTGCACAGAGGTTAGATTTGAAAATATAGTTTATTTAGAAAGTAAATGAGAGAGAGAGAGAGGAGATTCACCTCCCCAAGGTAGGGGAGGGAGCCAAAGCTAGGAAACGTGGCAGTCATAGCTCAAAGAACACATGGCCGGACCACAGCTTAGCAAAGCAATGGCAAATGGCTGCTTGAGGCTGAATGCTTTTAAACCTTCCCTTTGCTGGGAGCAGGTCATTAAGGCGATGGAGTGGCGGTCTTTTCACATCATCATCACGAAGAGGCCGGTAAACACAGGCACAGGCACTGACGCGCACAGCCAGCAGATGGGTGTGTCAGTCACATGATTGTTGCCATGTTGATGGCATCTGTGCCATGAAGGTCACAAAGGACTGCTTAGGTTAGCTGGTTTCTTATGCAAATACTTGGAATAGAAAAGCTAATTAGTACAAAACAACCAGGGAAAGGGGTTGTAAAACAATGATCAATAGTTACCTATGAGCAAACTGGTTCTGTCCTTGATTAGAGGATAAATTAAAGTGAACTGCTAGAAAAACATGACAAAGCTAAGCAATAGTGAAATGGCTGCCCTTTGGGTATATCAATTCCATCTTGGTTCTTTCTTTCTTCCTTCCTTCCTTTTTTTTTTTTTTTTTTTTTTTGAGTTGGAGTCTCACTCTGTTGCCCAGGCTGGAGTGCAGTGGCACACTCACAGCCACCCCAGCATTAACTTGCTGGTCTCCAGCGATCCTTCCGCTTCAGCCTTCCAAGCAGCCGGAACTACAGGCGTGTGCTATCATGCCTGGCCAATTTTTTTGATTTATTGTAGAGATGGGGTTTCACCAAGTTGTCTGGGCTGTTCTCGAACTTGCAGGCTCAGGCAATCCACTCAACTCTGCCTCCCAAAGTGCTGTGATTACAGGCTAAGCCGCTGAACCCGGCCCATCTTGGTTCTTTCAATGATTAAAAATGTATCCACTGGGTAATCTCTCCACTGTCTCTGGATAAAAACTCAGGCAGCTGCCGTGGTCCTTCTGCTTGCTTCTAAAGGGTCCTAAGGTCACTTTAAGTCACAAAACACAGCCCAATTCAGATCCAGTGACGACTCCATCTCAGGCTCACTCAGAGGTATCAAGCAAGGCTGACAGCTTTGGCTGGCAAAGGAACAACAAGCCCTTTTGAGATCCCGGTGGTTGATTATTTACAGAGACAGCAGTAGCAAGGTTGGCAAGGGTGTCAGCTCCCTTCATCCTTGTTCAACAGGATGACACTGAAACAAAAGGGGCTGGGGTAACAATACAACACGGGTCGTACCCTGTTGCTGAGGAACCAAATCCACGCTGGGGCAAAGCACTGATGGCCTGCAGCTGTCCCCTAAGACAGGCAAGGCAGAGAGAGCCTTGTACCTCAGTAGAACTGATGAGAAACTGCCTCATGGCAGCCTTCCCGGAAGAGGAGGCAGGTCCTTCCAATCCTTCTCTGTCCTGGGAGGGATTCAGGTCAGCTGTGGTCAGGCCTCGACTGCATGGCTGACACAGAGACGTGTACAATCACCACGGGGGATCCACTCTCCTGATCAGGGTTAAGACTTTTTTTCATCTAAAGCTGGTAGCTGGAGGGAGTCTTCACTCCAGGAAGGTGACTGTGGGTAGATTCGGCCTCCAACTCCCTGCTTAAATCCTTCCCCACTTCCCATGCACTGCTGTTTTGACTCTGGTAGGGTCAAAGGGAGGAGACAGAAGTCAGAGGATGTAAGTCTCTATACTGGATGGAGTTCCAGTATGTCTTGTATGTATGTGAATGACTGTATGTCTTGACATTTTCTGATTCTGGCCAAAGCCTGGAGCTGACTTCTCTCGTGGGCACTTTCTTTTTTTTTTTTTTGAGTTGGAGCCTCACTCTGTCGCCCAGACTGGAGTGCAGTGGCCGCTCCTGGCCACCGCAGCCTCGACCTGCTGGGCTCCGGCGATCCTTCCGCCTCAGCCTTCCGAGTCGCCGGAATTACACGCATGCCCCACCACGCCCGGCTGATTTTTTGATTTATTATAGAGATGAGGTCTCGCTGCCCAGGCGGGTCTCCAACCTGCGGGCTCAGGCAATCCACTCACCTCAGCCTCCCAAAGGTGCAGGATTACAGGCTGAGTCAATGAGCCCGGCTTTCTGTAAATTCTACATTTAACGATCTGGCTCTGGAATTTCACATCTGTTGATTTTTTTCTTTTCGACAGGGTCTGCTCTGTCGCCCAGGCTGGAATGCAGTGGCATGACCATGGCTCACTGCAGCCTCAGCCTCCTGGACTCACACGATCTTCTGGCCTCAGCCTCCTGTAAGCTAAGACTGCAGGAGCATGTCACTACACTCAGTTAATTTACTTTTTTTTTTTTTTGAGACGGGATCTCACTATGTTGCCTAGGTGGGTCTCAAACTCTTGGCTTCATGCCATCCTTCTGCTTGGGACTTCAAAGCACTGGGCTTACAATTCTGAGTTTCAGTGAAAAATATTAACACCATGTTACTCACATTCTAAAATATTTATTCCTTTTAAGCATCATGAATGTAGAATCTTTTACAAACTTAACTTACTGCACTGATCATATAGAGAGGATGCCAAAAAAATGTGTACACATTTTAAGAAAGGAAAAACTGCATTTAGATTGTACTAGCCTGTTATCTCAGCACTTTGGGAGGCTGAGGCAAGTGGAATATCTGAGCCCGCGGGTGTGAGACCAGCCCAGGCAACTTGGCGAGACCTCATCTCTACAATAAATCAAAAATTAGCCGGGCATGGTAGCATGTGCCTGTGGTTCCAGTTACTCAGAAGGCTGAGGCAGAAGGATCGCTGGAGCCCAGCAGGTTGACGTGGGGTGGCCGTGAGCATGCCACTGCTCTCCAGCCTGGGCGACAGAGTGAGACTCTGACTCAAGAAATGATTGTACAACTCAGGCAACCCCTTTGGGTTCTCTCCCACTGTGGGAGCTTTTCTGTCCTCTCAATAAATCCTGCTTTAAAAAAAAAGAAGCCAGGCTCGGTGGTTCAGCCTGTAATCCCATGCCTTTGGGAGGCTGAGGTGAGTGGATTGCCTGAGCCCGCGGGTTCGAGACCCGCCTGGGCAGCGAGACCTCATCTCTACAATCAATCAAAAATCAGCCGGGCGTGGTAGTGCATGCCTGTAATTCCGGCTACTTGGAAGGCTGAGGCGGAAGGATCGCTGGAGCCCAGTAGGCGAAGCTGCGGTGGCCAGGAGCGGCCACTGCACTCCAGTCTGGGCGACGGAGTGAAACTCCAACTCAAAAAAAAAAAAAAAGAAAAGAAAAGATTGTACTACTCAATATATACCAATAACAAAAGATGAATACAAGTCATGTTTGACTTCTGTAATTACAAGAGGTGCCTCAGAGTGGGTACCTCTCATTAGCGTCCAGACACTTCTGAAAATGGCAAGCTAAAAGTATTATATAGATAACATCTCTTAAAATGTATATACATTTTTCTGGCACTCTCAGTATAGATGATCATATATATGATATACACATACACACACATATATATTTATGTTTTATTTTGTTTTTTATTTTAAAGACCAGGTCTGACTGTCACACAGGCTGGAGTGCAGTGGGATTTTATTTTTGTTTTTGATGCTCAAATTGCCACTCTTCGGCCAGTGGATATCTCCTTAAGCTCTTTGTTCTTTGTGGTGATAAAATCTCTAATTATCCTTTAAAAGCACTCTTGCTTTCTGACAGCAAGATGAGCTGTTTTTCACCCAGTTTAAGGTTTTATGCCTCAAACATGGGGGAAGCTGCTACTCTTTCCAAGGAGCCATGGCCCTGTATTATTCAAACATCCTGTGAGAGACCAAAATTTGGGCCCTAGGAATACAGATTTATATGGTTTCAACAAAGTCCTGAGGGCACTGCGGGATGACACAACAGAAAAATTATCTTTTATTTATTTTTTTTGAGTTGGAGTCTCACTCTGTCACCTAGGCTGGAGGACAGTGGCACGCTCCTGGCCACCGCAGCCTCGACCCGCTGGGCTCCGGCTATCCTTCCGCCTCAGTCTTCCAAGTAGCTGGAACTACAGGCACGTGCTACCATGCCCGGCTAATTTTTTATTTATTGTAGAGACGAGGTCTCACAAGTTGCCTGGGTGGGTCTCGAACCTGCAGGCTCAGACAATCCACTCACTTCGGCCTCCCAAAGCGCTGGGATTACAGGCTGAACCACCAAGCCTGGCACCTTTTATTTAAAAACAAAAAGGATCATGCATTTATGTAGCTGTTTTGAACTTAGTTATAATTTCCTAAGCCCGTTTTTGTACTAATATAAAAGTCTTTTAATTTATTTTCTCCTCTTTTCTGAGGTAGACTCTTTTCTCCTCTCTGAAATATATATCTTTTTACCAATTTTTTTTTTTTTTGAGTTGGAGTCTTACTCTGTTGCCCAGGCTGGAGTGCAGTGGCAAGCTCATGGCCACCACAGTCTCAACCTGCTGGACTCAGGTGATCCTTCCACCCCAGCCTTCCAAGTAGCTGGAACTACAGGCACGCACCACCATGCCTGGCTACTTTCTTGGTTTATTGTAGAGATGAGGGCTCACCAAGTTGCCCAGGCTGGTCTCGTACCCATGGACTGAGGCATGCTGGGATTATAGGCATGAGCCACCGTGCCTGGCCCTTTTTAAATCAAATTTTATGTTCTTTGCTTTAAAATATTATATCCAATCATGTTATTTAAAGCTTTGGAAGTTTTAATTTTCTAAAACAAAACTAGTTCTTATCCAAGAATATTATAAAAGGTTACCCATAATACCTTTCTTATTTTACTATTTCATTTTTTTTTTTGAGTTGGAGTCTCACTCTGTTGCCCAGACTGGAGTGCAGTGGCCGCTCCTGGCCACTGCAACCTCGACCTGCTGGGTTCCGGCGATCCTTCCGCCTCAGCCTTCCAAGTAGCTGGAACTACAGGCTTGCGCTACCACACCTGGCTAATTCTATTTCATTTTTTAACAGCTTTATTGAGGTATAATTGATATACAATAAACTGTACGTTTAAAGTGTATAATTTAGCCTATAATCCCAGCACTTTGGGAGACGGAGACAAGAGGATTGCCTGAGCTCAGGGGTTCGAGACCAGCCTGAGCAACATGGTGAAACCTCATCTCTACAATAAACAACAAAAAAAAATTAGCCGGGCATGGTGACACACGTCTATGGTTCAAGCTACTTGGAAGGCTGAGGCAGAAGGATCACCTGAGCTCCACAGGTCAAGTTTGCAGTGGCTGTGAGTATGCCACTGCACTCCAGCCTGGGTGACAGAGTGAGACTCTGACTCAAAAATATATATATAAAGTGTATAATTTGATAAATTTGGGCATATATCTATATGGTGAAACCATTACTACAAGAAGGAAAATAAACACAGGCATTATTCCCCCCAAAGCTTGCTCATATGCTGTTAAATCTCTCCCTCTGGCTCATTCCTGCCCCACCTCCAACTCTAGGCAACCACTGCTTTGCTCTCTATTGCTATAGACTGCATTTTCTAGAATTTTATATGAATGAATGGGTGCAGTATGTACTCTCTTTCTGTAGGGCTATTTTCACTCAGTAATTATTTTGAGACTCATCCAAGTTGTTATATATAGCAATAGTTCATTTCTTTTCATTGCTGAGTGTATTCCATGGCATGAATTTACCACAATTTATCTACTTACCTGTCGATATACATTTGGGTTGTTTCTAGTTTGGGGTTATTACAAATAAGGCTGCCGAGACCATTCATGTGCATGTTAGTGTGTGGACTACAGTCTTATTTATCTAGGTTATAATAGTTAGGAGTAGAATGCCTGGGTTCCTGTGATATTTATATTTTTTACTTTTTAGAAGTCACCAAACTGTTTTCAAAATCCTTTTTTTAAATTATTTTTTATTTTTTTTGAGTTGGAGTCTCGCTCTGTCGCCCAGGCTGGAGTGCAGTGATACACTCGTGGCCACCGCAGCATCAACCCGCTGGGCTCAGGTGATCACCATGCCTGGCTAATTTTAAATTTTTTATTTGTCGTAGAGACAAGGTCTCACCATGTTGCCCAGGTTGGTCTCGAACCCCTGGGCTCAGGCAATCCTTTTGCCTCGGACTCCCAAAGTGCTGGGATTATAGGCGTGAGTCACACTGTTCCAAGCCTCCAAATCCTAATACTGTGGATAGTCAGTCTTTCTAATTTTATTTATTTTTATTTATTTTATTTTACTTTCGGAGCTCAGGCGATCATTTTGCCTCAGCTTCCTGAATAACTGGGATTACAGGCATGCACAACCATGCCAGGCTAATTCTTTGATTTTTGTAGAGATGAGGTCTTGCTGTGTTGCCTAAGCTGGCTTTGAATTCCCAGGCTCAAGCAATCTCCTTGGCCTTCCAAAGTGATAGCATTGCTGGTGTAATCCACTGCATCCAGTCAGTCGTCCTAATGTTAAATGTAACAATAGGTATGCATTGGTATCTCAAGGTTTAATTTGTATTTCCCTAATGACTAATGTTGACTATTCTTTCATGTACTTATCTCCCTCTATCCATTTTCTTTGGTAAACTGTCATTAAGTGTTTGGTAGACTTCACCAGTGAAACTATCTGGGCCTGGAGTTTTCTTTGTGGGAAGAGTTTTTAACTACATTTTCAATTTCTTTTTTTTTTTTGAGTTGGAGTCTCACTCTGTTGCCAAGACTGGAGGGCAGTGGCACGCTCCCAGCCACCACAGCCTCGACCTGCTGGGCTCTGGCGATCCTTCTGCCTCAGCCTTCCATGTGGCTGGAACTACAGGTGCGCGCTACCATGCCCAGCTAGTTTTTGGTTTATTGTAGAGATGAGGTCTCACCAAGTTTCCTGGGCGGGTCTTGAACCCCTGGGCTCAGGCAATCCACTCACCTCAGCCTCCCAAGGCACAGGATTACAGGTTGAGCCACTGAGCCTGGCTTCAATTTCTTTAATAGATGTAGGGCTATTGAAGTGATCTTTTTTTTCTAGAATGAGCTTTGGTAGTTAATGTTTTTCAAATAATTTGTCCATTTTGTCTAAATTGTTGAATTTATTGGCATCACTTGTTCGTCATATCCTTATCATTTACATATCTGTAAAGTTTATAGTGATGTCATCACTTTCATTCCTGATACTCTGTGCCATTCTTCTTTTTTCCTGATCAGTCTGACCAAAGGTTTATTGATTTTACGGATCTTCTCAAAGAATGAGGTTTCTGTTTCATTGATTTTCTCTTAGTTCTTCTTGTACTTGTTTCTTCTGGTTGAAACTGGGATTATTGATTTGGGATCTTTGATCTTTTCTTCTACTTCCTTTTTTTTTTTTTGATTCTGAGTCTCACTCTGTTGCCCAGGCTGGAGTGCAGTGGCACACTCACAGCCACCGTAGCCTCGACCTGCTCACCTCAGTTGATCCTTCCGCCTCAGTTTTCCAATAGAAGGAACTACAGGCACATGCTACTATGCCTGGCTAATTTTTTGATTTATTGTAGAGATGAAGTCTCATCAAGTTGCCCAGGCTGGTCTTGAACCCAAGGGCTCAGGTAATCCTCTAACTTCTGCTTCCGAAAGTGCTGGGATTACAGGCTTGCCACTCCTGGCCTCTGTTCATTTCTTTTTTTTTTTTTTTTTCCTGTCTCAGGTTTATTTGTACAAATAGCACAGGAGGAAACCAGCCCCATGCAGACAGCATCCTGAGGGTCAAATCAGTCCTTCTGTCCACACATTGGCAGACAGAGGCCTCTACGACAGAGGCCTCTACTCAGGAGCTTTTGTGGGGGTCTGGGCACCTTTGGGAGCCAGAGCAGGAGCTGGAACTGAAGCTGGAGTTGCAGGTGAAGCTGCGGCCGGAGCCTGAGTTTGATCCTTGGCCTTTGGCCGGCAGAGCCTGTGGGCCTTGGCAATATGGCACGAATTTGCTTCCCAAGCTTGGGGTGGGTCATGTATGCAAGTCGAGTAAGCTTGCGGCTAGGACCCTTTGAGATCTTGGGCTTAACCTCCTTGGCTTTACGAGGGCCTTGATAGCCTCAGCACGTGCACTCATGGCACTGGCGTTGTTGACCTGCATCTTCTGCAGGTCCTCCTTGTTGTGCTTCTTGGCAAAGCGTGTGTTCCTCAGGAACTTGGGGCCCACCCCCTTAAGAGACTCGTATCTTTGTGATCAGGGTTTCTTGATGCCATTTCTGTGCCATTTCCGGGACTGGTTGTGTGTGGTATGGTTCTTGGACTTGGCCACGTCTGCACCGTAACCCACGGCTCTTGAAGTGCCTGGGACCGGAAGAGAGATCTTTTTTTTTTTGAGTGGGAGTTTCACTCTGTCACCCAGGCTGGAGTGTAGTGGCATGCTCATGGCCACCACAGCTTCGACCTGCTGAGCTCAGGTGATCTCTCCCCCTCAGCCTTCCAACTATCTGGAACTACAGGCATGCGCCATCACACCCAGTTAAGTTTCTGATTTATGGTAGAGCTGAGGTCTCACCAAGTTGCCCAGGCTGGTCTCGAACCTGTGGGCTCGGGCAATTCTCTCACCTCAGCCTCCCAAAGTGCTAGGATTATAAGCCTGAGCCACTGTGCCTGGTCTTGTTTTAATAGAGGCATTTTGTGCCATAAATTTCTCCTTTAGTGCTGTTTTAGCAGCATCTCATAGTGATTATTTTTGCTCAGTTGAAAAAACTTTCTAATTTTCTTTTTGACTTATTCTTTGATCCATTTAGAAGTGCATTGTGTAATTTCCAAATATTTTGGGGAACTAAGGATCTTTCTGTTATTGATTTCTAATTTAATTCCATTTGGTCATTGTGTATGACTTGAATGCTTTTGAATTTCTTGAGACTTTTTCATTACCAGGAACATGATCTGTCTTGGTCAACACTCAATGTACATTTGGGAAAACTGTCTATTCTGTTGTGGGGTGGAATATTCTACAACTATTGAGTCAGTTGATAGTGTTTTTCTAGTTGACTATACTCTGTTTTCTACCTATTGCCCTATCAATTATTAAGAGAGTGATACTAAGCCGGGCTCAGTGGCTCAGCCTGTAATCCCAGCACTTTGGGAGCCTGAGGTGAGTGGATGGCCTGAGCTCGTGGGTTCGAGACCCACCTGGGCAGTGAGACCTCATCTCTACAATAAATCAAAAAATCAGCCGGGCGTGGTAGCGCGTGCCTGTAATTCCGGCTACTCGGAAGGCTGAGGCGGAAGGATCGCCGGAGCCCAGCAGGTCCCAGTGGCTGGGAGCGGCCACTGCACTCCAGTCTGGGCGACAGAGTGAGACTCCAACTTAAAAAAAAAAAAAGAGAATGATATTAACATCTTTTATTATAATTTACAAATTTGTCTATTTCTTCTTGCATTTCTATCTGTTTTTGTCTTATGCTTTTTGTTTTGTTTTGTTTTTTTGAGTTGGAGTCTCACTCTGTTGGTCTTGAACCCGTGGGCTCAGGCAATTCACTCTCCTCGGCCTCCCAAAGCGCGGGATTACAGGCTGAGTCACCGAGCCCAGCCCCTCATGATTCTTGATCATATTCTTTGCTCTCAGTTCTGTGTTGTCTGATGTTAATATGTCCACATTTGTTTTTGTTAGACAAGGTCTTGCTCGGTTACCCAGGCTGGAAGTGTAGTCGTGTGATCATAGTCCACAGCAGCCCTGACCTCCGGGGCTCAATCAATCCTTCTGCCTCGGCCCCTCGAGTAGCTAGGACTAGAGTTGTGCACCACCATGCCTAGCTAATTTTGTAAATTTTTGTAGAGATGAGGTCTTACCATGTTGCCCAGCATAGTCAACTTTCTTTTGATTAATGTTAGCATGGTATAACTTTATGTTTCCTTTTACTTTTAGCCTATTTCTCTTTCTATATATATACAGATCCTCCTGCCTCAGCCTCCCAAAGTGCTGGAATTACAGGCGTGAGCCACTGTGCTGGCCTATGCATTTGTTTTCAATAGTTAAATTTCTCCTCATCATGAGCTGTATTTTCTTCTTTCTTCGTATGGCTGGTCATTTTCGATGGATCCCAGACAGTACGACTACCTTGTTGAATGCTGGATGTTTTTATATTCTTATACATATTTTTGAGTCTTGTTTTACGGTTCAGTGAAGTTATTGAAAACAGCCTGCTCTTTTTGGGTCTTGCTTTCAAATTTTGTTGAGTGGAAACAGAGCTGTTTTGTCAAAGGCTAATTCTCCATACTACTGAGGAAAGAACCTTCTTTCGACTCTAACCAGTGTTCTCTGAACTTTGAGGTTCTCCATTCTGGCAACTGGAAGTGTGAGCCCTTGTTGGCCTGCGTGGACTCTGACACTGCTCCCTTGAATTCTCTCAGGTGTTTCTCTCTCTGGCCTTGGGTGGTTTCTACACATGCGTGTGCTGATTAACACATTGCTCAAGTGAGTACTCCATACTCGGACAGGGGGGTGTGGGGTTCCTCTACAAATCTCCAGAATTCCCTCAAGGTTCGGCTCTCTCCTTTCTGGTACATGGCCTGTGAGCTCTAGCCGCTTCCTGGATGTCGGGCTATCTCTGCTCAACTGGGAGAGATGGCTGGGCTCTTCCTGGGGTCCCCTTTGCCGTTCAGCAGCCTAGAAACTTACCCCGGGCAGCAAACCGGGGCCCTTGGAGGGCTCGCTTCATTAGTTTCCTATCTTTCCCCAATCACTCTTCTTAATTCCATGATGTCCAAGGGTGTAAGTGCCGTTGTTTCAGGACAGAGGATCAATTGGGTCCCTGTTATCCCATCTTGATGCAAGGAGACACCTGCAACCTTGACTCTGTCCTCTCATATAGCTACCATTTTGTTTTAAACTTTAGAACTAGTGTGGGCTTCTAATATCCAGGTTGAATATACACCATGTGTGTGTATGTGTGTTGACTATGTATTTTATTTTCAGCCTAATATTGGAAGAAGATTTACAGCATAAACTACTTGGAAGGTTGAGGCGGAACGGTCACCTAAGCCCAGCAGGTCGAGGCTGCGCTGGTCGTGAGCGTGCCTCTGCACTCCAGCCTGGGTGAGAGTGAGACTCCAACTCAAAAAATAAAAAAGATTTACAGCATACAGCTCTATAGGTTATTTATTTATTTATTTATTTATTTATTTTTTGAGTTGGAGTCTTACTCTGTCGCCCAGACTAGAGTGCAGTGGACGATCCTGGCCACCGCAGCCTCGACCTGCTGGGTTCTGGCGATCCTTCTGCCTCACCCTTCCGAGTAGCCGGAATTACAGGCATGTACTACTATGCCCGGCTGATTTTTTTTATTTTATTGTAGAGATGAGGTCTCGCCAAGTTGCCCAGGTGGGTCCAAACACGCGAGCTCAGGCAATCCACTCACCTCAGCCTCCCAAAGCATGGGATTACAGGCTGAGCCACCGAGCCCGGTGGTTTGTTATTTAAAAAGAGAAATTCTACTCTTCCGCAAAGAGGACACCAGGAAATCAAAAACTACAAGGTACCTAATATTTTATTTTATTTTATTTTATTTTATTTTTTTGAGTTGGAGTCTCACTCTGTCACCCAGACTGGAGTGCAGTGG
>NW_007246547.1:138287-144853 GCF_000164805.1 Carlito syrichta
AGGTCTTGAACCCGTGGGCTCAGGCAATCCACTCACCTCAGCCTCCCAAAGGCGTGGGATTACAGGCTGAACCACTGAGCCCGGCTGTTATCTAATATTTTAAATATTTGACTTGAGACATTAGGTGCCCAAATTAGTAAAGTAATAAAAGAGAATAGTGATTAGAAATAAGATGTAGGCCAGGCATGGTGGCTCATGCCTATAATCCCAGCACTTTAAGAGACAGAGGCGAGAGGATTGCCTGATCCCAGGGGTTCGGGCCAGTCTGGGCAACTTGGTGAGATCTTGTCTCTACAATAAATAAAAAATATTGACAGGGCATGGTGCCGCATGCCTGAAGTTCCAGCTACTTGGAAGGACGCTTGAGCCCAGCAGGTTGAGGCTGTGAGCGTGCCACTGCATTCCAGTCCGGGCAACAGAGTGAGACTCCGACTCAAGAAAAAAAAAAAAGGAATGGAGTCTGGTTTCCCTCCCCTTGAATTCTGGGTAAGCTGTAACCAACTGTGCAGAAGTGTCACCAAGTAATGTTTAAGTCTAGATCATAACGCACGGTTTAGTTACTTTCTAAAATACTTGCTCTCAAAGCCTTCTGCTACCGTGTAAACAGTCCCACAGCCCCGAGGCCACCATGTTGTAAGAAAGCCCAAGGAAGCCCAGACGGAGAGACCCTGAGGCGGCTTGAAGAGAGCCCAGCCAGCCCCAGCTGCTCTGATCCAGCCACCACGTGTTTGTAACTGCATGCGATGCCTGAGCCAGAACCACCCAGCAGAGCCCTTCCTGAGTTTCTGACCCACTGCAAACACAAGAGAGAACAAAATGATTATTGCTGTAAGTCACTAAGTTTTGAGGTGATTTACACAGCAATAGTAACTAGAACAGTCTGGCGCAATGGCTCAGTCCTGTAATCCCAGCACTTTGGGAGGCTGAGGTGGGAGGATTGTGTGAGCCCAGGAATCTGAGACCAGCTAGGCAACATAGTGAGAGTTTGTCTCTACAAAAACGTCAAACAATTAGCCAGGTGTGGTGGCATGAACTTGTAGTTCCAGCTACTCAGGAGGCTGAGGCAAAGGGCTTGCCTGAGTCCAGGTGGTCAAGGCTGCAGGGAGCCATGATTGTGCCACGGCACTCTAGCCTGGGCAACAGAGTGAGACCCTGACTCAAAAAAACCAACCAACTGGCCAGGCGCGGTGGCTCAAGCCTGTGATCCCAGCACTTTGGGAGGCTGAGGCAAGACATCATCTCTACAATAACTCAAAAATTAGCTGGGCATGGTAGTGCACGCCCGTAGTTCCGACTACTTGGAAGACTGAGGTGGAAGGGTCACCAGAGCCTAGCAGGCTGACACTGGGGTGGCCGTGAGCGTGTCACTGCACTCCAGCCTAGTTGACAGAGTGGGACTCCAACTCAAAACAAACAAACAAAAACTCACCAATGAAACAAAAAAACACCTAGAACATACACAGAAACTATCACAGACACTATAAGCTGTCTTAACTTCGGTGCAAACATTAGAATGCTTGCACGAATTAAACATGCCATGCCGGTACTCACAATGACGCACATGTAGTAACTGCACCATCACCACGGAGAGGAAGTGAAAATTAATTTACTCCTAGGCCGGGCCCGGTGGCTCAGCCTGTCATCCCAGCACTTTGGGAGGCCAAGGCGAATGGATTACCTGAGTCCGTGTGTTCGAGACCGGCCCAGGTACCTTGGTGAGACCTCAACTCTACAATAAATCAAAAATTAACCAGGCATGGTAGCGCGTGCCTGTACTTGGAAGGCTGAGGTGGGAGGATCGCCAGAGGCCAGCGGATTGACACTGGTGTGGCTGTGAGTATGCCACTGCCCTCCAACCTGGGTGATAGAGTGAGACTCCAACTCAAAAAAGAAAAAAAGAAGATTAATTTACTCCTGCCAAGTGAAACATTAATGAACACTAGCAAAATATTTAGCACCCTCAAACAAGGAGGCCTCCAACCTGAGAGATGTTTCCTGTTCTATTATAGCATCCAAGGGGGGACCCAAAAAACTGGAATTAATTATTTAAAATTGTGTATTTATTCTTACATGTTTAAGCTTCAGTCACCTTCAAAGTACTCTCCATGCAATACAACTACCAAACTGGTTTGTTTCACTGCTCTAAAACAGTTTTTGAATTTATCCATTTTGATGCCTTTTAGTGCTTCCTCTGTTTCTTGGTCTCACTTCTTCCACATCAGCAAAACGTTTTCCTTTGAGGACTTTTTCCATCCAGGAAACAAAAATCAGGTGAACAGGGAGGGTGGAATGTGGGGGTCATGCCATTTTTGGTAAAGACTGCTGAACGCTCAGCAAGGTGTGGGCAATTTGTTCATGTAAACCCCCATCATGAAATAGGCACACTCGATGAAAGAATCTCCAAAAAAATTCACTAAAGCTGACTGCAGCCTCTTGCAACAACGTTAGCTGGCACACTGATGCTGATGGGCTCTTAGAACACTTGCCTAGCTGGGGAAGCCTGGACTATGAGGGGCTGCCTTCCGAAAAATCGTTTCTTTTTGGGGAGCCCTCCCTTGTATATTTAATTACATTTTGGAGCCAAACAAAACTCTTAAAATCCATCTTTTCTTATGAAAATATTAAGGCTTGACCTTTCCACCTGGGAGGCTCATGGCTACACACATGACTTCCAGGTGAGATTTTATTTTACTTTTTTTTGAGTTGGAGTCTCACTCTGTCGCCCAGACTGGAGTGCAGTGGCCGCTCCCGGCCACCGCAGCCTCGACCTGCTGGGCTTTGGCAATCCTTCCGCCTCAGCCTTCCGAGTAGCCGGAATTACAGGCGTGCGCTACCACGCCCGGCTGATTTTTTGATTTATTGTAGATGAGGTCTTGCTGCCCAGGCAGGTCTCGAACCTGCAGGCTCAGGCAATCCACTCACCTCAGCCTCCTAAAGGCATGGGATTACAGGCTGAGCCACCGAGCCTGGCTCAAACAAAACTTAAAATCTATCTTTTCTTATGAAAATATTGAGGCTTGACCTTTTCACCTCAGAGGCTCATGGCTACACACATAACTTCCAGGTGAGATTTTCAAGTAATCTAAGGCTGGGTGCGGTGACTTGGGCCTGTAATCTCAAGCGCTTTGGAGGCCGGGGTGGGAGGATCACTTGAGACCAGGAGTTCCAGATCAGCCTGTGCAATGTCACGAGACCTTGTCTCTACAAAAATATATATTTTTTAAACAGCAAAACAGCCAGGCTCGGTGGCTCAGCCTGTAATCCCGTGCCTTGGGAGACTGAGGTGAGTGGATTGCCTGAGCCTGCAGGTTCGAGACCTCCCTGGGCAACTTGGTGAGACCTCATCTCTACAATAAATCAAAAAATTAGCCGGGTGTGGTAGCTGTGCCCATAGTTCTGGCTACTTGGAAGGCTAAGGTGGAAGGATTGCCAGAGCCCAGCAGGTTGAGGCTGCGATGGCCGGGAGCGGCCACTGCACTCCAGTCTGGGCGACAGAGTGAGACTCCAACTCAAAATAAATAAATAAATAAATAAATAAATAAAGCTTTTTATGTTCACGTGGGTGTATGCATTACAAGTTTCAACTTGGGGTTGTTTAAGTTGAGCCAATGTATCATAAACTAATTGAGATTAAAATTTGGTGCTCGGGCTCCTCAGAAGACATGACCAAATTCCTAGAGACAGAAAGTATATTGGGAGTTGCCAAGGGTAGGCGGGAAGAAGAACAGGCAATTATTGCTTAATAGCAATAGACTTTCTACTTGGGTTGATGAAAATGTTTTGGAAATAGGTATGGTGATGGTTATACGTTGTGGATTAAATTAATGCCACTTAATCTTACGCTTAAAAGTGGGTAAAATGCCGACCTGTGAGCGATGGCACATCCCAGTTGCTTGGAGGCTGAGGTAGGATGATTGCTTGAGCCCTGGAGTTCAAGGCTGCAGTGAGCTATGATCATGCCTGTGAATAGCCACTGGGCCCCTGCCTGGCCAACATAGCAAGACCCCGTCCCTGAGGGGGCAGTAAAAGATGAAATGGCAATCTTTATGCTATATATTACATATATTCTAACACACACACAAACCAAATGAGTTCCACACGCCAGACTGACAAAAATTAAAATCTTACAATAAACATATGTGGTCCAAGGTAGATCAATGTGAACTCTAAACTGAGTGGGAAAGGTGTAAGTTGGTATGACCATTTTGAAATACCTTTTGGCATTATGCAGTCATGTTAAAGAGATGCACACCTTGTACCCAGAAATTCCACCCCTAAGTATGACCCTAAAGAAACCTCAAAGGTCAGGCGCAGTGGCTCACGCCTATAATCCCCGGACTTTGGGAGGCCGAGGTGAGAGGATTGCCTGAGTCCACAGATTCAAGACCAGCTTGGGCAACCTGGTGAGACCTCATCTTTACAATAAATTAAAAAATTGGCCAGGTGTGATGGCGTGTGACTGTAGTTGCAGCTACTTGGAAGGCTGGGGTGGAAGGATCACCTGAGCCCAGCAGGTCGAGGCTGTGGTGGCCGTGAGCATGCCACTGGACTCTAACCTGGGCAATAGAGTGAAAAAATAAAAATAAGAAAAAAAAAGAAACTTCAAGCGATCTCCCTGTCTCAGCCTCCCAAAGTGCTGGGATCAAAGGCGTGAGCCAGGGCATCCCGCCTACCAGTATTCAAAACTGATATGGCTTTGTGAGATCACAATAAAGTATAATTGTAAATTGATTTGGTTTGCAAATTACTAATTTTTATGTTTTAGGAATGACATGTTTATGAAAAAAGACAATGTTACTGGAGTAGAGTCAAATAGATTAAATAGGAGAACAAGATCCCCAAAACAATGGTTATCAGCAAGTTCTCTGCCATGGCTGAGGTCAGATTGGGAAAAAAGATCATTCAGGAAGATCTTTCTTTTTTATTTTTGAATTGGAGTCTCACTCTGTCGCCCAGGCTGAAGTGCAGTGGCAAGCTCACAGCCACCGCAGCCTTGACCAGCTGGGCTCAGGCGATCCTTCTGCCTCAGCCTTGCAAGTAACTGGGACCACAGGTGTGCACTGCCATGCCCAGCTAATTTTTTGATTTATTGTAGAGACGAGGTCTCACCAAATAGCCCAGTCTGGTCTCGAACCCATGGGCTCAGGCAATCCTCTCGCCTCAGCTTCCCGAGTAGCTGGGACTGCAAGCATGTGCCATCATGCCCAGCTATGTTTTTTTTTTAAGTTGGAGTCTCAGTCTGCCACCCTGGCTGGAGTACAGTGGCACACTCACAGCCACCCCAGCGTCAACCTGCTGGGCTCCAGCGATCCTTCCACATTAGCCTTCTAAGCAGCTGGAACTACAGGCACATGCTACCATGCCCAGCTAATTGATTGATTGTAGAGACGAGGTCTCACCAAGTTGCCCGGGCTGGTCTTGAACCCATGGACTCGGGCAATTCACTCACCTCAACCTCCCAAAGTGCTGGAATGACAGGCTGAGCCACCGAGCCCAGTCAAGTTATTTTTATTTATTTATTTATTTATTTATTTGAGTTGGAGTCTCACTCTGTCGCCCAGACTGGAGTGCAGTGGCCGCTCCCGGCCACCGCAGCCTCGACCTGCTGGGCTCTGGCGATCCTTCCGCCTCAGCCTTCCGAGTAGCCGGAATTACAGGCGCGTGCTACCACGCCCGGCTGATTTTTTGATTTATTGTAGAGATGAGGTCTCGCCGCCCAGGCGGGTCTCGAACCCGCGGGCTCAGGCAATCCACTTACCTCAGCCTCCCAAAGGTGCGGAATTACAGGCTGAGCCACCGAGCCCGGCTTTTATTTTGAATTTTTTTTTTTAGGAATGGGCTCTTGTGATGTTTCCCAGGCTGATCTCAAATTCCTGGCCTCAAGTGATCCTCTCACCTCAGCCTCCCAAAGTGCAGGGATTAAAGGCCATGAGCCACCGGGCACGGCCAAGACCAGGAGTCTTGATCATACGAACGCAGAGACAGGAGGTTGTTAGCTTATGCTGCACGTCAACTGTCAGGTTGGGGACCAGCTGAGGGCAAATCCCTCATCACACCACTGTCTCTCTGCCATGTCTGAACATTTTTATTTCGAATATTTACAACGTGTCTCCACCCTTTAGGCCATAGACGGTTCATGAGTACAATTTGGGAGGTTCATAGGCCTGAATGGGATGAAACGACATCATTATTGTAATTCACCTCTAACCGAAAAATGACATTTATTTCATTGAAGGAGAAACCACAGCACCATTCGCAGCAGCTGTCACTTTGCCGCCAACAGAAATCAGGGGTCTTTTCACAGCACGTCTAGGTTGTTGTGGAATCTCTGAAGCATCATTTACACTCATGACGCTCGGAAATTACAGTCGTGAGGAATGCTGCCGTAGAGCTTGCTATTTAAAGTGCTTGGAGTGAAGCACGTAGATTACCACATCACAGACTTAAAACAATATTTTAGCCGGGCTCGGTGGCTCAGCCTGTAATCCCAGCACTTTGGGAGGCCGAGGTGAGCGGATTGCCTGAGCCCGCGGGTTCGAGACCCGCCTGGGCAACTTGGCGAGACC
>NW_007246547.1:145133-146061 GCF_000164805.1 Carlito syrichta
CAGCCTCGACATGCTGGGCTCCGGCGATCCTTCCGCCTCCGCCTTCCAAGTAGCTGGAACTACAGGCACGCGCTACCACGCCTGGCTAATTTTTTGATTTATTGTAGAGATGAGGTCTCGCCAAGTTGCCCAGGCGGGTCTCGAACCCACGGGCTCAGGCCATCCGCTCACCTGGCCTCCCAAAGTGCTGGGATTACAGGCTGAGCCACCGAGCCCGGCCCCGGATGTCATGCATTTTAAACACTATTCTGAACAGGGCATTGTAGGGATCACCAGACTGCCATGGGTCTGAGGCACAAAAGAGATGAGGAACCCCAGGCCTAGAGCCTTTGGGGGGGGTGGGCACTACAGGAAACCTCCTACCTGCAGGATGGCAGTTTCGGCCAGATGCATATTTTTTTTATTGTCCAAGGATTTTTGGGGAATGAGAGAGATTCATTAGCCAAAATTTGCATTTGTGCACGGCTTTGCTGTCTCATAATACCAGGCATATAAGAGCTGCTAGAGGTCTCAGGAAGTTTACTTCTACCCTGAAGGAGCTGGGACTTGTCTAAATGAGACATGCCCACAAGAGGTAAGGCCGGCTCAGGGAGGGCAGGAACCTCCCATGGAGCAGAAGGGCAAAAGCCTCCTTGATCTTGATTTTCTTTTTCGTTTTCCTTTTTGAGTTTTTTAAGGTGGAGTCTCATTCTGTCACCCAGGCTGAAGTGCAGTGGCACGCTCATGGCCACCCCAGCCTCGACCTGCTGGGCTCCGGCGACCCTTCTGCCTCAGTCTTCCAAGTAGCCGGAACGACAGGCGCGTGCTACCACGCCCAGCTAATTTTTTACTTATTGTAGAGATGAGGTCTCACCAGGTTGCCCGGGCTGGTCTCGAACCAGCAGGCTCAGGCAATCCACTCACCTCAGCCTCCCAAGGCGCAGGATTA
>NW_007246547.1:146103-147510 GCF_000164805.1 Carlito syrichta
CAAAAAAAAAAAAAAAAAAGAAATAGAAGTGCCTACCAGAGGGAGCTGTTTATTTCCATCACCCCTAGCATGCCCATTCCGTTTCTGAAGGAACCTCAGGGCCATGAAATACCCCAATTCCATTTTGATGGTGCAGTCTGGTCCCTCCCCCAGCACAAGGACCTAGACTCCCATGGGAATGAGCCACTTGGAGCGAGCTCGGCCTCACCTCTGGAGAGCATTTTTCCACTTCTTGGTTTGGGTGGTGTTGCCGAGGAAGGGGAAACCCACACTATACCGCCAGGCCTGGGTGCCCTCCCAGGGAGACCCTGCACCCTTGGTTACCACAGGATCCTCTGAGACCAGGTCACCCTGGGTCGATGGGCCCACCACAGCCTCCCCCAGACTTGCCTTGGTGTCCAGGACCCTTCCCCGGAGAGTACATCAGTAGCAGTGCCCGAGCTCTTGGCCTTGGAGACGTTAGGTAGCCACAACTTCCCTTCTATGACTCATGTAGGGGAGACATCTAACCCGGCGGTCCCCGATCTTTTTGGCATCAGGGACCGGTTTCATGGAAGACAATTATTCTGTGGACAGAGGGATGATTTGGGAATGATTCAAATGCATATGTTACATTTACTGTGCAGTTTATTTCCGTTATTATTCCATTATAACCTATGATGAAACACACAGCATCACTGCCCCAGCTCCACTTCAGATCGCCAGGCATTAGATTCTCAAAAGAAGCACGCAGCCTAGACCCCTCGCATGTGCAGTTCACAGTAGGGTTCCTGGCCCTATGAGAATCTAATGAGCAGCTGATCTCACAAGAGGTGGAGCTCAGGCGGTCATGCGGGCGGGGAGGAGAGGCTCTGAGTACAGGTGAGGCTTTGCTTGTCCGCCTGCTCGCCTTCTCCTGTACAACCTGGGTCCCTGGGGGCTGGGCACCCCTAGTCTGGCCCCATCTCTTACCTGAGGGGGAAGCCAGGCACTCTGACAGCCTAGCATTGGAGGGGTGCGGTCCAGGGTGGATGACAGATCCTGGAAGCCCCTTAACAGACTGCAAGATGTCTCTTCCTCTCTCCTAGGCTCAGTGATTGAGGCTGTGTTCTTCAAAGCCCCTCTCGGTCGGAGCTATCCAAGCGGGGCCCTGCACGGACTGGATCACCCTTCCCACCACGCCTCCAGCTGCTCCGTAGATCTTTCTCCCGTCATTGCTGTCCTCCTCTGTGCCCTGGCCCAGTCCCTCGCCTCACCCAGACTCACTGCAGCCTCCCTGGCCTCCTGGCTTCATTTTGCCCCCTCCAATTCATCCTTGCCCAAACCCCTCTGGCCCCAGAGTGCTCTCAGCTCCCATTTCTTTCTTACTTTCTTTTTTTTTTTTGAGTTGGAGTCTCACTCGGTCACCCAGACTGGAGCGCAGTGGCC
>NW_007246547.1:147530-149559 GCF_000164805.1 Carlito syrichta
AGATGAGGTCTCGCCAAGTTGCCCAGGCGGGTCTCGAACCCGCGGGCTCAGGCAATCCTCGCCTCAGCCTCCCAAAGGCGCGGGATTACAGGCTGAGCCACCGAGCCCAGCTCAGCTCCCATTTCTAATTGGCAAAGGCTCCCTGGCACCTTCCATTTCAACCCGAACTCCCTGGCCTGGCATTCAAGGCTCTGACCACTTTGCTGGTCTCATCTTCCATCTTGCTACCCCTTGCACCGTCAATCAGCCAGGGTACTTGTGGTTCCAGGGGTCAGTCCAGCTCTCTCACTGGGCCTGCCTGGCTGCCTGTCCAGCTACCCCAGCCTGGCCTGGCACAGAGCAGGCATCTGAGATGCTTTTATTGAGAAGCAAATGAAACCACCTCGAAAATGCAATCTATGCAACTGCTGTGACTTCCCAGAACCCACTTGGAGTTATAGACCTGAGGGTCTCACCCTGGTGGCCTTCCTGCAGCATCCCTCGGGAGAGCTGAGGTGTGTGGGGGGGTCACCTCATCATTTCCTGTTCTCTTCTAAATTTACTTTTTTTTTTTGGGTTGGAATCTCACTCTGTCGCCCAGGCTGGAGTGCAGTGGCAAGCTCACAGCCATCGCAGCCTCGACCTGCTGGGCTCCGGCAATCCTTCTACCTCCGCCTTCCAAGTAGCTGAAACTACAGGTGCGTGCTACCTCCCCTGGCTAATTTTTTTGATTTATTGTAGAGATGAGGTTTTGCCAAGTTGCCAAGGCTGGTCTTGAACCCGTGGGCTCAGGCAATCCTCTCGCCTCGGTCTCCCCAAGTGCTGGCATTATAGGTGTGAGCCACTGCACCTGGCTTTTTTTTTTTTTTTGAGTCAGGGTCTCACTCTGTCACCCAGGCTGGAGTGCAGTGGCATAGATAGGCATGGCTCACCACAGCCTTGACCTTCTGGGCTCAGGCGATCCTTCCACCTCAGCCTCTCAAAGTGCTGAGACTACAGACATGAGCCAGTGCACCTGGTCACTCCCCTGAATTCACTTTAACCTGGGACACCGCAGGAACAGAGCCTGACAGCCACTCTCAGGTGGGCACAGACCCTCTCCCACAGTCTCATACTCTCGTCTCCCCTAACTCGGCAAAAAGGCAACCCCGTCATGCCTTTCGCCTACCTCTGTGCCCAGATTCCATTTTGAGCACTCTGCATGTAAAGCAGCCGACAGTGGGAGCAGGGGAGGGACGGACAGGAGGGCTGAAGGTCAGCATGCTGTGTGCTTGTCCTACTCCATCTCTGAGGCCTTCCAAGGGGCACAGCCTCTGAGGGGTGAGGGTGAAACTGAGGCCTGGGGGCAACGTCTGGGGCTCAGACACCTTGACAAGGGGAAGGGGTGTGTACGGGGGCAGCAAAACAGAGCTCCGCCCAGCCTCAACCCAGAACCTCCCTCTGCTCCTGTCAGAGTGGAAGTAGGGCTTGTACTTGGCCTGGCATAGACTCCCAAGCACCAGGACACGGGGGCAGAGGGTCCAGCCACACTGAATCGAGATGCTGAAAGCCCAGGCAGAGGGATGCTCTCCTGAGTGCTGAACTTGTCTCCCTCCCTTTCCATGGGGGCCCTCGGGGATGCTGCCTGGTCACTTCCTGGTGATTTTGCATGTAGAGACTAGGTAGCTGGAGCAGCGAGGCCTTGGGAGCTGCCCGAGGGTGCCGGTGCCAGGCCACTCCTGGGCAGGGGGACCGTGGGTCTGTGTCCCAGGTTGGGGGGCGGAGCTGAATGGGGAGATGGAGAGGAGAAGGTTGGCCCGGCAGGAACAAGATGCTCCTCGGAGAGACCACCGAGGGCGGGCTGGGTGCGGGGGCTGCCGGCGGGCCGTGTCTCTAGGCCACTTCCGAGTCTCCGTCAGAGCTGGGAACTCCAGCCACCCTCTGTCCAATCCCCCAAGGGACGTCCCGCCCCACCGCCCTGTCCACCCGCCCGGGGGCCTGCCCAGGGACACCGTCTCTCTCCTAGCCAGGGCCCAACCCCTCATCCTGGCATTCGGGGCCCCAGGAGTTG
>NW_007246547.1:150432-159783 GCF_000164805.1 Carlito syrichta
CAGGCCGGCGGGGGAGGGGCACGCCTCTTGCCGTGGGCCCGGGGACCCGGCGCCCTTCCCGCCCGAATGGCCCCTGGCTGCTTTTTTCTTTTTGGAGCCATCACTGGCCAGGTGCGGGCATCTTACCAGGCGGAGGGCCCTGGGCCCGCACGTAGCTGCGCAGGGTGATGTCCGCAGAGCCCCCTGACTCCAGGGGGATGGGGTGCGTGTGGAAGTGGCGGAGCATGTCGAGCACAGACTGGAACCACAGGTGCTGTACGTGGCACTGGCCGTGGCCGTTCAGGGACAGGCGCAGGTGCTGCGGGCACAGGCAGACCCGGTCAGTGGCCGCGTCCTGGGCCGGCCATCTGCTGGGCAAGTGCCTTTGGGGGTTGCTGGGGGGACCAGGGCTCAGAGCGGCTGTGTCTGGCTGTCAGATCTGGCCTCTCACGTGTGAGCCCCATCTGGGGGCGGGAAATTGGGGCCACAGAGCCAGTCTGGGACTGCCCCAAGCTGCCCGTCTTTAGTTCCTTCTCCCCCAAGCCCCAGAAGGTAGGGATTATCGCCCCCATATTAGAGATGGGGAAGCTGAGGCCCAGGAAGGGAGAGTGACTTGCCTGTCCTCTCAAAGCACAGAGCTGCGAAGAGGACTTGTGTTTGTGTGGCTCTCCCAGTCCAGAAGACGGGTGGATCTGCCCTCTGACCCTGCAGAGTCAACACCCAGAGGCCTGGAAAGGACCCTGGGGCGGGCTGACGACACACACTCCTTACCTGTGCTGCTGTGGGCACACCTGGGGCCTGGGGAACAGGGCTGGTTCCTTTCCAGAGCCCACATGAGGCAGGTGCCCAGGGTAAGGAGGCTTGTGGTTTCTCTGGCCTCAGCCCTATTTTGCTCAGTATGACTCCCACAGGAGGAAAAGTGGCTATCTTTAGGGGATGGGGAGTAGCTGGGCGGGGGGTGAGAGGAATAGGAAGGGTTTGAGGGTATGCACATGGCCCCAGGTCCAGGAGGGGCAGCTGGCCTAGCCACCTACATAAAAGACAAAGAATCCCTGGGGTGGGGTGGGGCAGTGGTCCCATGAGTGAGTACTGCCGCCCAGCAGGGTAAGAAGTTGCCAAGACAATGGGAGCCATCCTGGGGAGTGTCAACTGCAGCCCAGGGGAGGGACCCAGCCTGTGAGAAACCACAGTGGGGTCCAACCCCAGCTTCACAGCTGGGCAAGGCCTTCTGGGGGCAGAAGCAAGGAAGGGGCATCCCTGTCTTCTGGAAAACCCTCGGGATGCTTATTATCGGAAGGCAAAGAGGGCTGCCTCTGGGAAGGCAGTGGTCTTCCTTCCCAGGAGGTGTGTAAGCAGGATGCTGATGTTCCTGCTCTGTCCGACTACTGACCTCTTGGCCTCAGACAGTCACCTCTACTTTGGGAGAGCAGCAGCTGGGGTAAGGATGAGGTGCAGGCAGAAGGCTGAGTCTTGTTCCAGGAAGGAGAAGAGCTTCCTGCCCACCCTGCGATTTCCCCATGCCCCGTAGCGAGCTGGGCACCATTCTAGTCCCCGGCTTGGGTGTGAGTCAGATCCGGGCACTCCTGGGAGGCCACCTGGGGCGTGGTCAAGAAGTAAACTGCATGCCACCGAGCGCGGAGTTAAGCGCCTGGTTGTTGGGGGATCTAGTTGTGGGGGGGAGGCTGCTTTCCAAGGAGGTGTCCCGGGGAGGTGCTTCCTCCTCCAAGGTGGGAACGATGCTGAGGGAGCCAGCGGAGGGCTGGGTGGGGGTTAGGGCTGCCGGGGGCCCTGCAGACAGGCACTGCCCACCAGCTGCAGGCCTGGAGCAGGAGTCCTGGGGTGCCCCCTCCTCCAGCGGGGGCTGACGGGAAATCATGTCCTGGGAGGAGCCAGGGCTGGGTCTGTTTCCTTATCGGAAACATGGGATGTGGGGGCATTGAGGTTCCTGCCCCCTCTGGCCACACCGTCCCCCCATGATGGTCTGTCATATTTTCCTTTGCACTTTAGGTCACGACGGCATGCAATTCCCTTCCTTGAGACCACACGTCTGGGCATACTGCCATACCTCTGCTCGGGCAGGGCCTGCCTGGATCACCCCCTCGCCTGTCTTCACCCCAACAATTCTTTCTCCCTTGCCTGTCTCAGCCAGGGTCCCTTTAACGCTGACTCCACCAGACCTTGCGTGGCTTTTCTGCCCAGCCCAGCTCCCCTGCTGGGCTCTCTCCAGCTCCTCTCAGTGTTTTCCCTTCTGTGTCCCTTGTCGAGGCCCAGAGGGGTTGGTGACTGACCCGAGCAGGAAGAAAAGGGGCTGTCTGGAGGTAGCTGGGCAGGAGGCGGGGCTCCGAAGGCCTCCGAGGACCCCGGCCCTGCTCTGGGTGGAGACCCTCGAAGCCCCAGTGCTACGGGGTCCTGACGCATAGGGGCCAAAGGTCTTGGAAAGCTGCGTCATCAGAAGGTCCCGGCCTCCTGTGGGCTTGGTTGCCGGCACGTGATTTCTCCCCGTGTGGAGAATGGAGCCCCTCGGAGGGTGTGGGAGGGACACAGGCGGTTCGGGGAGCATGACCGGGTGGGCAGGACTATGGGTTGTCATGCCACACCTGTGCGGCCACTCCGGGCACAGCCTCAGGACCAGGACCGCCCCGCCCCCGCCCCCAGGGCTGGCTGCTCCAGCCCCAGCACCCCGACTTGCCTTGGCCTTGCCCTGGAAGTTGAAAGTCAGCACGTACTCCCCAGGCCGGGTCTCACTTTGGCGGATCACGAAGAGGCCGTGGCTTCGGGGTCCACCCGCCAGCACCAGCTGCGCTGCCTTGACCCGGGACAGCGTCCCGTGGAACCAGGGGTAGTCAGAGAGCTCCAGGTCGGGCTCAGCCTCGGGATCCGGCTCTGTTCCCTCCTCCCCTGGGGGGTTGGCAGTGTGAGGGTGGCAGAGAGGGGGACAGAAGGATATGTGAGAGAGAGAAGACAGCCTGTTAGTTTCTTGCATGTCAAATGCCGTTTGCATGGTTTTGGAACAAGGCAGGAAGCTCACCCAACCCGCTCATTAAGCATACGAGGTAAACTGAGTCTCAGAGACGGAATGCTCTATAGTGGGATGACTCTAAGCCAGCAACAAACATGGGAACAAATCCAGTCTCTGGTCCCCAATCTCCCGGTTCCAACCCTTTGCACCCCTCCCTGTGAACATTTTCCATGGAAACTAGTTCCCCTGGGAAGAGCCAGGCTCCCAGACTGGCCTGCAAAAGCCAGAACTACCGCCGAGTTGTGTGAAGGCCCCCAGAGGATGAGCTGTCACAGCTTCTGAGGCTCAGCAGGGCTTTGGAGGGAGCTCAGGGGTGCCCGTGGCCAGGGGTGGGGCCCAGGAGAGGGAAAGCAGGTTGCCCCTGGGCACCTGGGTTATTGCTGTCGCTGCCACCGCCGCCCGGCGATTCCAGGGTCTGTAGGAAGGTCTCTAGTGGGACATGGACCAGGGACTCTCTGACGGCATCTCGAGCTCGTCTGTGTGGGGCTGTCACCACCGCACCCACGGCGGCTGACGTCTCCGGCGGCTGGGGCAGGTCAGCTGCTGGGGACGTGGCAGGTAGGAAGCACATCCCTTTGTCTGTCCGCCCCCTCCAACCCTGTCCCGCCACAGCTGTGTCCCCACCTACCATCCGTCAGGAGCTCACAGCTGCAGGAGGCCACGCGGCTGGCTAGACAGCTTCCCCGGGCACAGGACAGCTCGATATCTTCCTCACTGTCGCTTTGGAGGTGAGAAAGCACAACCACGTACTGCCACGGGACCTGGACCCAGACCCGGACCCGGACCGGCTTACACAGCCAGGCAGTCCCACGACCAGCACCAGCCCCGCTCTGTCCTCCGTTCGCCTCTCTGCCTCTGCGTCCCTCTGGCCCACCCTCAGCTGGCTTTATGGCCACCAAATGAGAACAGTCCCCCTCGAGGCCACGAGAACCCTGCCGCTAACCCCGAGGGGCTGGCCTTCTCCTGGGAGACCCTCAAGTGGTGGGAGGGTGTGGTGGTGGTGGCCAGGTCTGGGCACTTTCCTTCCTGCATCCCGGAGGGCCTTTCTTTCCCCGTCTGTGACACGAGGTGTCTGGGACCCTGCCAGCTCTAAAATCCTGCAGAGCGAGCTTCACCTTTGCAGGGGCTGGGGAGGGGTTTGCAGAGCAGATGGCGGGGAGGGTGGCAGAGGAGGGATTACAACCACTCTGCCAATAGGGCCTAGGAGGCACTCAGGACCTTAATTGTGCTTCCTTAAATGAAGCTGTTAATTAGAAAGCAGCGGCCCCTCCTCCCCAGGCTTGGCTCGCCCCATTAGCCCGGAGAGCTTCTGCCAAGTGCTCAGCCAGTTGGCCGCCTGCCCCTCCCACCCCTGGCCTGGAATGGCCCCTGGACAGTGGGGCCAGCCCTGCTGCTTCTAGCCCTCTGCTTGTTTTACTAGCCTTGGCTCCCCCTTCCCCTGACCTCCCAGCTTCCTGGGCTGGCCTCGAAATCCCCTCCTCGCCAGCTATCCTGAAGGCCTCGATGTCCCCTGCAAGTCCCAGGCTCGTGTCCACCTCTACACTTTTAAAATTTTTCCTTTGAGTTGGGGTCTCGCTGTCTCCCAGGCTCGAGTGCAGAGGCGTGATCAGAGAGCTCTGCGGCCTCGAACTCCTGAGCTCAAGGGCTCCTCCAGCCTCAGCCTCCTGAGTGGCTGGGACGACAGGCACAAGCCACCGCATGCAGCTCCACTTCCCCACCGTTTGCTGGACTGTTCTCTCTGCCCTCCCCAATCCCCTCTGTCTGCCTCAGCTCTACTCTTTTACTGAAGTCTCCAGTTAGGTGAGCGCCTCCACCAGCGAGCCTGCCCAGAGCCAGGGGCTGGGCTATTTGGACTCACTCCATCACGGCCCATCTCTCAGCGGTCGGAGGCTCCCCTGGAGTGAGGGCAAGACTTGGTCTAACTTCCTTCCAGGTCCCCGGGCCCTGGCCCTGCAGAGCAGACCTCACAGAGGCCCATTTCTCAGGCTCAGCCCCTGCCCTGCCAGGAAGGTGCGCCCAGTGGAGGCTGGACCGAGGGCCACCTGGGCACTCACCCAGGGTCCACACAGCCCTGGATGTCAGCGACCCATGAGTGCTTCTGCAGGGAATCGATGGTCTCCAGGATGTATTCTGCTCCGTTCTCCACCTGGGGGGGGGGAGAGTGGCCGAGGGTCCGTCCACCGTCAGCAGGGGGCTCCAGATGGCCAGAATGGCTCAAAGGGCTCGCCCCCCGTCCCCCACCAGGGCTCACAGGCGAGAGCATTGAGGAAGACAGTGGGGTCACCACCGGGCCCTACCCCAAACCCAGCCAGGGCCCCAGGAGCATGGCCCACAGCTCACAGGCTCTGCAGCTCCTCCCTCCCAGACCCCCCCCACTGGGGATGCGTCAGTCGCTGACCTAGGGCCCTGGAGATGCAGCCTCTGAGGAGGCCACACTGGTTGGGGGAGGAGTGGGTAGCCTAACCCTAACCCTGGCACCCCAAGGGTGGGGTTCAAATCAGTAGAGAAGGCAGCCCGCTGGGCACCGAGCTGAGACTCACGTGCCCCAGGGCTTGGGACTCTGCGTTATGGTCACGCCCCTGGGATAAGCAGCCTTCAAAGGGGAAGGGGGGAACAAGACATGACTCCAGGCTCCAGGCCCAGGGTTATCATCCAGCTCATTCATCCATCTCATAAACTCCCAACAGCCCTGTGAGGGAGGAGATGTCTTCCCCCCATTTTACAGATGATAAGACTGAGGTTCAGAGAAGCCAGGTAACTTGCTCAAAGTCACACAAGCGACCGGTTGTGAGGCGGGTGCCCGAACCCTCAGATGTTCAGGGTCCCCCCGGTCCTGTGTTCTCGGCCTCCTGTCAGGGGCCTCCGTCAAAATGCAGTATCAGACTCCCAGCATCGGAGAGCTGTGAGGGTCCTTGGAGTCCGCCCTTCGCCTCTCTCTGAACGGATCTGAAGCTGAGGCCCAGAGTGAGCTGGCAGGTGAGCCCTCTGCACCAGGGTCAGCAGCTGAGCGGCCACCCGGCACACGAGAACACCAGGTGGGCATGGGCTGTGTCCTCAGTCCCCAGCCTGGGCTGACTCAGGGCAAATGTTTGCAGAATGAATAAGTGAGTTCGTGACTAGCAGACGGAACGGGTGAAAACAAACCCAATCAGGAGCCTGGAGGAGAGGGGGGGGCTTTGTGCATCTCTGAGTGGGAACTGTGCCACAAACACCCCCTCTGATCCTTCCACCGCCCTGGCAGCCTGCAGCCAGGTCCTCGGCAACCCGCATCGGCCACCCCAGGGGTGTGGGGCCCAGGAAGAGGAGGGGCTGCCTCGAGACCCACCGGGGTGCCTCCCTGCCCACCCCCGGTGCCTTTGGGTCCTCCGTGGGACTCCGCCGTTCCCACACTCTGGTGCCCTGGGAGGAGAACATTTGCGTAACGGCTGCAGGCTGGCCCCCAGTGGGAGAGGTGCGTGCTGGCCCCCTGGGGGAGGGCGGGGAGGAAGTGAAACCCTGACGAGCTTCACCCAACGCAGGAGGAAAGGGGAACACGCGGCCCCATGCGAGGCGACGCCTGGGCAGGAAGACCTAGAGCCCAGACCTGGATTCAAGTCCTGGCTCTGTGCTAAAGCTCTTAGGGCCCCGGGGCCGCGTTTTCCTGCCAGGGCTTCCGCCCACTGTCCTGCTGCTGGCTGGGCTCTGGTCCCTCCCTCTGCTCCCCCTGGGACGGCCTCACACCGGGCCACCCCCAAGGGAGACGGCCTGGGGCAGTCCAAGGAGTTCCAGGGCTGGGATGGGAACTCACCTTGAGGATGAACGTGTTGTCTTTCTCCGGCATCTCCAGGGGCATGGTGGTGCGCACCTCGATGATGGCTGAGAGGGGAATGCTGACCTTGGGCCTGGAGGCCTGGGAGGCAAGAGGCGGGTGGTGAGAGCGCGGCCCCAGGGTTGTCTGGCACCCTCCTCACCTCCTCCCGCCTCCCCTGGGTCTGAGCAGCTCTCAGCTGAGGCTGCATCTACCGCTCTGCCGCAGAGGAGGTCCAATCCCATTTCACGGGTGGGCAAGCTGAGGGTAAGTTAAGGACAGACCTGGGGTTGCCATCCGAGCCTCCGACCTCCTGAGCCTTGAGGAATGAGCCCTACCCAGTGCACCTACCAGATCTGTTTTCCCATTTTTGACCTTGACTCATAGTAAGAGATGCATTTGACACCGTGGCCCGGGACACACATATGTAGGTTAAAATATCTCTGAAACAAATGTTTTGTCAGACGATATATATCCTTCCCGTGTATGATGGGGTGTGATGTTTTTTGTTTTATTCTATTCTAGTTCATTAAAAGAAAAACGCTGGTCTCTGACTTCAGACGAGACTTTCCAAAGCAAGGCCTGGAACCCCCAACTCAGAACAGGGCTCGTTGTTTCCAGGCACGGGGAAAAGGGATTTGCATGCCCCACGGCACTGCGGCAGGGTTTAACCAAGGTGAGCTGGCAGGGCCCCGGGATAGCCACTCTGTGCCTGGCCCTACTCGCTATGCCCCACAGCTCCCGGAGGCCCCCTGAGCCTGGCCTCAGACTGGGATTCCGGGCAGGGCTCGGGCTCTGGGACAGGGGCTTTCTTAGGAGGAAAGGGAAGGGCCGCACGCCCGGTGGGCAGACGGATGGCCGTTCCTGGCAGCGCTGGCCACTGTCCAGCGAACTCAGGGCTGGGCCTGGAGCGACGCCAGGGGCCTGAGGTAGAGCAGACAGAGGTCTGCAGCGAGGGCCCGGACGGGGCCGTCGGCAGGGCTCCCAGCTTGCTTTCTGCGGCTCGCCTGCCTCTTGCCTGCTCCGGCCACAACTCACTGTGCTCACGACCTCGAACGGCTAGCTAGTTTCACAACTCCAGGCTTCTGCCCTCTCGGCTTGTGCCTCCAGAAGTGTCTGTCCTGGGGCCCCTGCCACCTGACAAGCACTCAGGCAGCCCAAGCGTCCCCTCCTTGGGGTCCCAGAGCACCCAGGGATACCCCACTAAGGACTGCAGGCAGTCCTGCGAAGCCCAGTTTCCTGCTGGCTCCTACTGGCCAGCTTCAGTGCTCCGTAGGTCCCCAGGGCTGGCCTGGCACAGGGCTGCGAGGGGAGCTGGGGTCAAGAGGCGGGGAGCCAGAGAACCCACTCACGGGGCTGGCACGTCCCGGCTGCATGAGAGGGAAGTCTAAGAGCTCCAAGGGTACAGCCTGACCTCCCGGGGGAGGGCTGGACTGTGGGTGGGTGAACAGGCCGCGAGGGTGTCGGCAGGGGTGTCCCAGGACCAGACACATTTGGGAAGTCCAACCAGAGCACTTGCCATAGCATGCCCCAACCTCCCACCAGGATGGCTCTTGGACACCCCTGAGGACTGCCATTTGCATGACAAAATGAGGGGAAAGGGCCCGTGACCCCTCAGGACCTTGTCCCCTGCCAGCAGCAAAGTTAGCAGGCACTGCAGGACGAAAGGGCACCAGCTGCTGCGTCCCCTCCCCCAGGGCAGCAGATGCCGCTATTTACAGAGGGCAGCTGTGACGGCCACTCAGCCGGAGGTTCTCTCGGGGACCTAAGGGTGGGGTGCTGGGCGGGCAAAAAGCCCACCTGGGGTTCTGGGACTTGGGGAGAAAGCTCTCCAAAGAGTGTGTCCCTGGGCCCATGTGGGTCCTGGGCACAAAGCCTTGGGGAGCTCCCAGCCCAGCACCTCCAGGACAGAGGTGGGGGTGCACCCAGAGCCCACCTGGCAAGCACTCAGGCAGACTGGGAGATGGAGAGAGAGCGTGAGACTGAGGGTGACTAAGAGGGCACCAAGGGACAGAGGGGGCCCTGAGGGGGTGGGGGACCTGGGGGCCCCCCTGGCTGCCACACCAGCACAACCTCCCACCTCCAGGCTCTTTCGTCTTCGGGACCACCAGGGTGGTGGGTATAATTAGCCCGGCGCTGCCAGCCACAGGCCGTGTGACTGTGGGCCGGCCGCACCCCCCCTGAGTTGCCTCCGTGCTCTCCTCTGAGACCTGGGGACCACGTGCGTATCTTGCCGAGGCAGGGCACTGGAAGGATGAGAGCTAGCCCGGGCGGATGCCCACCAGGCTGTGGGTGGACGAACCCTGAACTTCCAGGAAGCCAGTGCTATCTATTGTTGGCTATTCCCACCTTCCAGACGGGGCGCCCAGGAGAAGGTTGGATGCCGCCCCAGGGCCCTGGTGGCCAGTCCTCAAGAGGGGTGAGCTGTGCCCTCAGCGGAGCAGTGACACCGGTGACAGCCAGAACGAGGCCCAGCTTCCCCCTGGCCAGAAGGCAGCCCCCTGGGCCGGGCTGGGCTGCCGTCTGGCGTCCGAGGGAGGGACGGCTCCCGTGGAGTCGGGCTGGC
>NW_007246547.1:160467-160669 GCF_000164805.1 Carlito syrichta
GGTGGGGGCTACAGCACACCCCTTCGAGCAGCATGGGTGCCTGAAGGGACAGATGACCAGGGAGGCAGGAGGTGACGTCTGCAAGAGCGGAGCCCCTGGCCGGGCTCGGTGTCTCAGCCTGAAATCCCAGCGCTTAGCAGGCCGAGGTGAGTGGGTTGCCTGAGCCCGCGGGTTCGAGACCCGCCTGGGCAACTTGGCGAGA
>NW_007246547.1:160952-166064 GCF_000164805.1 Carlito syrichta
ACTCCAGCTCAAAAAAAAAAGAGCGGAGCCCCCGCATTCTCTCCCCCAACAGCAGGCCTAGGGAACTTTGGGGTCACCCCTAGGGCTGGCAGGAGGCTGGGATGACAGATGCCTTCAAGTGGCCCAGGCCTTCCCCAGTGGCCTCTTCACAGGGCCCCTGCAGCCGGCCGGACAATCCTGTCGCCTCCACCTCCAACATGCCCCGAGCCCCGCTCCTCATCCCGGGTCCACGCAGCCGTCCAGGGAGCCACAGACCCCTTCTCTTGCCTGAGGTACTCTGGCAGCTTCTTCCTTGGCCCTCCCCACCCAGATCGTGACCACACCCCGGTAGCCCAGTCATCATTTCTAAGACGCAAGACAGGCCAGGTTCCTCCTCTGCGCAAAATCCTGTGATGGCTCCCATTACACTCAGCCAGAGCCAAAGCCCTACCTGTGGCCTCCAAGGCCTGACATAATCTGCCTCCACTTAGCGCCCCAGACGTATCTCCTGCCACTTGCCTCAGCCGGCACCTACCTCCTTGTCGTCCCAGAAGCCTGCCAGCTGTAGTCCCACCCCAGGGCCTTTGCACATGCCTGGAAAGCTATTTCCCCCCCACGCCCTCACCTCCTTCGGGCTTCTGTTCAAATATTAGCTTGTCCCTGACCACTCTACTGATAACGATGAATGCCACGCTCCCTCCAGAGTTCCCTGTCCTCTGCCTGCTAGTTTTCTCCGTTGTGCTTACTGCCACCCAACATTCCATATATTCGGGGTGTCCTCCTCCACCCCTTCCTCTGAGAGTGCCAATTCCCCGAGGCAGCGATTTCAACAGTCCTGAATGCGGCTGTGTCCCCAGTGCCGGGCATGTGGCAAGCGCTTGGGAAACTGAATGAACGAACAAATGTGTCCGGCACACCAGGCGTGTCACAGCTGTCACCACCTAAGCTGGCCACAGGGCCTGAGGACACACAGCTAAGTGACCGGTGGGCGGGTGGCGTCTCCAGCATGGAGAGGACGGGCCAAGGTAGGAGGAGTCACGTTCCAGGAAGGCCGGCGCAAGGTTTCATCCTTCCACTCGCGACTTACAACGTGCGAATGTTTATTTCTGGAATTCTCGATTAATGTTTCCAGAACTCGGTTGACCACGGGTAACTGAAACCTCGGAAAACAAAGCTGCGGACGGGGGAACGAACGGATGACCAACTATTTGTGCCGGCGTCAAAGGCCCTGTCTCCTTAAGGCTTCCGTTTGTCCTAGTGGCTTGCGTGCCTTCACCTGGGTTCTCACATTCTGGAATCCTGCTCCCTCCAGAGGCCCCATCCACATCCAAACCGGAAGAGGCCCTGCTGGGCCTGTGGCAAGCGCTCGGGAGCCACCAAGCAGCAGGGCCCGCAGGGAGCACCTGGCCACAGAGGGCGCGCCTGCAAGCCACCAGGAAGAGGGCCTGACCACAGCAGGGGCCGGCAGAGACAGGGAGTTCCTGCTTCCTCCTCCTCCCTCCCAGAACCCTCCACCCTTCGCCGCTCTGCATTGCTGAACCACACTGTATGGGTCCAGCCAGTCGCTTTGCCTCCTTGTCCCTCAAGGTGGCCATCGCCCTTGAGGGCACGTGCCCAGCCCACTGTGTGCCAACACCACCCCACTCAGGCCTGGGTGGAAACCACCAATGGCAATGAAGTGGGGGTGACGGGGCCCTGCCCTGCGAAGGCCCTGACCGAGGGGACAGCCCACCGCAAAGGGACAAGGGACTGTCGTCCTGAGGAACTGAGACGGAGGGTGGCGCCCTCACCTGCCCTCCCAGGATCCCCACTGTTCCCGGCCTGCCCCTCTCCTCTGGGATCTAGACCCTGTAATTAAATGCCAGGTAAAAATAGCTGCCCCACTTCCGTGAGATCCTCTGCGGGGCCTTGGGCCGCAGGGATTCCCTGGCTCCTGGGGCAATCTCTGCCATCGATCGGCAGCCAGTAACCACAGGACAGCCCCAGGGAGGCCAGAGTGGCCTCTGACGAGGTTGCTTAGCACCAAGGACAGGTTTCCAAACAGCGGCGGGTCGGCCTCTTCCTCCAAGACTCCTGCTTGGTCCTGGGGGAGGGGAGGAAGATTTCCCCCAAGAGGTGGGGCCTGCATTGGGCTTGGTGCCTGCAGAGAGGACAAGGAGGGCACCGCAGGCCTGATCTGTGACCCGGAGGCAGGACTCAGCAGGACAGCAGCGGCTGGGGGAGGGCGGCGGTGTGTGGTGTTTGTGGGGGGGGGGGATGGGGGCTGAGGCACCCTGAGCTTTGCTCATGCCTGACCTGTTCCTGCCCTGCTCTTCCTCCTTTCTTCCCGGGCTAACTCCTACTCATCCTTCAATAATGAATCCAGGGGCCGCTTCCTCCAGGAAGCATGACTGGCACCCTCCCACCCAGGCTGGCACCGGCGTCTCCTTGGAGTTCGCACAGGCCCTCTAGCACAAGGCCCGTTGCAGGGCGCCCTGAGTGTCTGTCTCTCCATCTGGCACAGGCAGTCCTGGGGACAGAAGGCAGGCCTGAGTCATATCCCAGGCTCCTGGCACTTGCTCAGTCCCCCGGGGGCGGGCATGCACCTGCCGCCACCTCCACCTCCACCGTGGCCTCCAGGAAGGTGGAGAGCCCAGGCCCAGGCCTTGAGCTGACCTGCGGGGGCGGCACTTCCTGAGGTGGGGGTGGGGCTGCAGGTGAGCCCATGAGGCCCGTCCCTGTGCTCCAGGCCCATCCACTCATCCCGCAGGCCGGTGCCCCTCCGCGGCCGCCTCTCCCCCTGCACGCTTGGGATCCCCCCAGGGGCCGGATGATGGGAAGGCTAGGTGTGGACACTCGTGTGGGGCGGGCGGGACTTCAGCCCCAGGGCAGGGTCCTCGGGCGCCAATCCCCATGGCTCGCTGACCGCCCGACTGAGTGGACAACCCCATGGCAGGCGGAAAGCAGAGTTGAGGACAGGGCCACGGAAAAGACTCTCAAAGGTGGGTCCCCAGCCGGGCTCGGTGGCTCAGCCTGTCATCCCAGTGCTTTGGGAGACCGAGGTGAGTGGATTGCCTGGGTCTGCGGGTTCGAGACCCGCCTGGGCAACTTGGCGAGACCTCATCTCTACAATAAATCAAAAAACTAGCCGAGCGTGGTAGCGTGCACCTGTAGTTCCAGCTACTTGGAAGATTGAGGCAGAAGGATCGCTGGAGCCTAGCAAGTTAAGGCTGTGGTGGCCAAGAGTGGCCACTGCACCCCAGCCTGGGCGACGGAGTGAGACTCCAACTCAAAAAAAAAAGGTGGGTCCCCACTAGCTCTTGCTGCAAGTGGGGTGGAACTGGAACTCAGAGAGGAAGCTGCCAAGGGCATGGCAGGTGTGGGTGAGTCCTAGGCAGGGACTGGCCTTGGAAGTCAGGCTGCCCTGACCCCCCCTTACCCACCCCTGCAGCCCGATGCCCAGCACCGCAGCTCTCAGCGGAGCCAGCCTGGGCTACACGGAGGAAGCAGAGACTGAGCCGCCCAGGCTGCGAGCCCCCAAGCAGCAGGGCCAGCAGGGAGCACCGGGCCACAGAGGGCGACCTGCAAGCCACCAGGAAGAGGGCCTGACCACAGCAGGGGCAGGCAAGGGGCTGCTGTCCCCAGCTGCCCTTGGGACCAGAACTTGGGAGGAGACCACGTGCAGGGAGAGTGGGTGTCCTGGCCCCGAGGCCTGACTCCACAGCTCCCTGCGTGAGTGACGCTGACCAAATCCCCACCTCTGAGCCTCACTTCAAGATGGAAAGGAGGGGCTGCCTCTCCCTGGAGATGATCTCTGCGGTGTCATAATCCACGAGCCACCATGGGCAGGGCCTGGGCTCCCCTAACCTGTGGGCGAGGCCAGCCCTCCCTCGGGACCAGGCCGTGTGACGCTCCATCAGACGGAGCCTCAGTCATCGTCCGGGTGACCACAGATCCAGATGTGGGAGAAGCAGGGCCTGAGGGAGAGGGGCACCAGAAGAGGGTGGACCGCTGGCCCTGCCCCCACTGCCCAGGCTGGCCTGGGAGGTTGATGCATTGGATCCAGCCAGCCCTGGCACTCTGTGGAGCGGCTCCTTGGGAATTCCCACCTCCCTGTCTCTGCCTGTGTCCTCCCACCTGGACGGTCTGGCTCTCCTCGCTCTTCCAACTATCCACGTGATCTTGGCCTTTAGACCGGGTAAAGCCCTCTCTTCTTCCAGAAACCGCCCCCCCCGAGACTGGCCCTCCCTTCCTAAGCTCCCACCGTCCCTGTGGCCTTTGACCCTCTTGGTTCTGCGGCCAGGGTCCCAGCTCTCCCCCTACCGCCCTGGGTGCTGGAAAAGACCTGCTGAGTCGGCGTGGGACAGGGCTGGACCGGGCACTGGGAGATCTGGGCTGTCTTGGGCCCGACCCTCTGTCTCCCTGGACCTCAGCTCCCCACATCGGCAAGGTGGGGCACGGAGCAGCAGCCTGTAAGGACCCCCGGTTCTGATGCAGAAGTGACGGCCCTTGGACACTGAAGCCTGGGACCCAGCGGCCACCCTGCTGGGCCCAGTTCAGGTAGGGGGTTGCCTCTCACCTTCTCACAGGCTTCTTGAAAAAGGGGGCTCTCAGGTCCTCTATGGAGCTGGCCGGGGCACCCAATCTGCCCCCAGCCATCATCCCCTGGCTTTTCTAGGCTCAGCTGGGCTATTGGCTCTTCCCGAAAACACCTTTTTTTTAATCTTTGGCGGCCATCTGGGATGGAATGGGGCTTCAGGGGACAGTTCAGGGGCTGGAGGGAGGACAAGGAAGCCTGAGTGGCTCCCTGCCCATCAGCTTCCCAAGCCTCGGCCCCTCCTAACCCCACGACCAGGAACCCAGACAGAGACCCCCGCCCCCAACCCAGCTGGCCAGGCGGGCCAGCCGGCGCAGGTTCAGCTTGGGGGAGGGGGCGGTGGCTTCTGGCCTGCAAAAATAGCGCTGACGGGGCAACCCCCTCGGGTCCCCTCCCGCCGTGGGAGCTTTCCTGTCCTCTCAATAAATCCTGCTTTCAAAAAAAAAACAGCGCTGACCACTGGAGAAAGGGGACAAAAAGGCCGGCCTCCGCCCCGCCCGCGCGCAGTTCCGGCCTCGAAACGCGATGAGGCGGCCAGGCCGCCCCCGCTAAGGGAC
>NW_007246547.1:166084-166309 GCF_000164805.1 Carlito syrichta
CGGGCTGCTCCCGGGCGGCGTGCGGTGAGCGCCCCAGAGCCCCCCGACAGCAAGTGCGCGAAGGGGAGGGGTCAGGATTCCAGGTGCTCTGTTGAGCTGGAGCGGCCGGCGCCACCCACCGCCGACGAACCATTTATTTATCTTATTTTATTTCTGAGTTGGAGTCTCACTCCGTCGCCCAGGCTGGAGGGCAGCGGCCGCCCCCAGCCCCCGCAGCCTCGACCC
>NW_007246547.1:166329-170330 GCF_000164805.1 Carlito syrichta
GGGCTCAGGCCATCCACTCACCTCAGCCTCCCAGAGGCGCGGGATGACAGGCTGAGCCACCGAGCCCAGCTTGAATGATTTATAATGGGGAAACTGAGGCCTCTGCTTGCCCCTCCTTCTCAGCCCCCCCCCATCCACACACACACACACACAAGAAGAGACCAGGCCTCACTCTGCTCTCCTGCCCCAGCCCCGGGAAGCCACCCGGCCATGTGGTCTCAGGTCCTCTGCCTAGGGGCTCCCCAGAAGCGCTGGCCTGGCCCTGCCAGCCTCGAACTACAAGACAAAGGCTCCTTCCATCCCGCTATTCCCGTCTGGCCTATGGCCTCCGTAGGGCAGTCCCTTCGACCCCTCCAGGCTGGAGTGACTCGCCCCTGCTGACTGGATCTCTTTCCTTGGTGGAGGAAGGTACAGAACACACAGGGCACCTGCTCTCTTTCACTGCTGGGCACGTGGGCGTTCTCAAGTCCACCCTGCTCCCCAGCGACCGCGTCCGCAAGTCAGGCTCTGAACCAGGGTCTCCCACCCGCATGCCAGTGCGGCTGGAATCCCCCGACCCCTCCCTCCCAGAATATCTGTAGTCCCCCCCACCACCCGGGGAGAAGGCAGCCGGGGGCCTGACTTCTAGTCTGAACACCCTTGAACCTGCCAGGACTTCGCTGCAGAAAGCGGGTGAGAGGGTGGGGGCACTCTGACCAGTGACAGGGACAGGCGTGGATCACAAGCTCATGGGACCTGAATGCCCCGGTATGGGCGTGAGGGGTCACTGACGGCTTTTCTGGCATCAGTTTCTGAAGCTGCTCTTCTTTGCGTCCCAGTCCAAGGCCTGCCCCGAGCAGGGTCGCTCTGTGCCCAGGACACCCTCGTGCTCTCACAACTTTCTGCCTTTGCCCCGTGAGAGGGTGGCAGCCCTTCTGCTGAGTCGCCTAGCTTTTCTTTTTTTTTTTTGAGTTGGAGTCTCACTCCTTTGCCCAGGCTGGAGTGCAGTGGCATGCATGCAGCCTCGACCTGCTGGGCTCCGGCGATCCTTCCGCCTCAGCCGTCCAAGTAGCTGGAACTACAGGCGCGCGCTCCCACGCCTGGCTATTTTTTAATTTTATTGTAGAGACAAGGTCTTGCCAAGTTGCCCGGGCAGGTCTTGAACCTGCGGGCTCAGGCAATCCACTCACCTTGGCCTCCCAAAGTGCTGGGATGACAGGCTGAGCCACCCAGTCCGGCCTGCCTAGCTTTTACAGACACCCCGACCTTGACAAGCTCCGCTGCCTCTGGGGCCGGCAGACCCTCAGTCCCATCGGCCCCACAGCTACATCTGACAGGGGCTCCCCATCACAGGAAGCCCCTCTGCCCGGGCACCTCCCTATGCCCACATCTGATCATCTGACACGTGGGAACAGCGAGTGCTTGGAGCCAGACTGTCTGGGTTTGAATCTCATCTCTCTCCTGCTTCCTATCGGACTCCTGGAGCCTCAGTTTCCCCATCTGTCGAGATGAAGGTAAGAGCAGCCCCTCCCTCCTGGGGCTGTCATGAAGACTCAACTTAAAAACCAGCCGGGCTCGGTGGCTCAGCCTGTCATCCCGCGCCTTTGGGAGGCGGAGGTGAGTGGACTGCCTGAGCCCACGGGTTTGAGACCCGCCTGGACAGCGAGACCTCATCTCCACAATAAATCAAAAAATCAGCCAGGCGTGGTGGCGCATGCCTGTCATTCTGGCTACTTGGAAGGCTGAGGCAGAAGGGTCGCCGGAGCCCAGCAGGTGGAGGCCGCGGTGGCCGGGAGCAGCCACTGCACGCCAGCCTGGGCGACAGAGTGAGACTCCAACTCAAAACACAAAACAAAACAAAACTTAAAAACTCTAGCCGGGCATGGTGGCAAGCGCCCGGCTACTCGGAAGGCTGAGGTGGAAGGATCGCCGGAGCCCAGCAGGTTGAGGCCGCGGTGGCCGTGAGTGTGCCGCTGCCCTCCAGCCTGGGCGACAGAGTGAGACTCTGACTCAAAAAAAAAAAAAAACCCAAGCTCCTCTGCTTCTACTCCCTAAATATCTCACACCCCTCCCCTCTTTTCCTCAGACTGCCCTGGGCAGACAGCTACAGAGCCCCCTTCCTCATCCTCTCCCCACCACCCCCGCCGGCCCACCCGACACACAAATCCACACCCTCCAGTGTGGCGAGGTCAGCTTCCTAGAACCCACGTCTTCCTGGGCCGTGCCCCGTGTTGAAACCCTTCTCCCCTCACATCTTCCCGGTAAGAGGGAGGCTTCCCCATTGCACAGAGGAAGAAAAGGGGGTCTGGCGAGCTAGGGGCTAGGATTTGCGCCGGGCAGGAAGGGCGTGTGGAGCCAAGTTCCTGGTTGGTCCCTTTCTGAAGCTTGCGCTGCCCCCAGGACCCGTTCCTGGGGAGCCCCCCGTCCCAGGGCACAATCCCCGCTTCCGGAGAGGAGGTGCCCACTCTCAGAGGAGGCCGGGGGCAGGGGAGTCCAGAGTTGGGCCCAGCAGGCAGCAGGGGCCGGGGCAACAAGCTAAGCCGGGGCCTGCCTGGGGGCTCGAGAGGTAGATCCATGCTTCTCAAGGGGTACCCAGCACCGGACAGTTCCTGGATGGGCTCCGCGGGTGGAGAGCAGGCTGGGCTGGCTCCAGCTGCACCAGCCCCATTCTCTCCCACCCGACTCTGCCCTCCTGGGGTTGCGGGCCCGAGGTGCCCCTCTCCGGCCTTGGCCTGCGCCTCTCAGCTTCCTCCTTCCTCCAGTGTTACGGACCGCCACGAGGCCCTGGCCTGGTCTCCCACACCTGCAGGATGCCCTCCAGCCCCACCACTCAGCCTACCCATCTGCCTTCTGGCTTCGTCACGGCACACGTGCCAGTGACTCATGCCTGAGACCGCCAGTGGCGCTCCTCAGCTCCGAGCCTCCCAAAGTTCGCCCTGGGCCTTTCTCGGAGCGCCCAGCTCCCGGCCCGGCTGACCTCGAGGTCCGGCAAACTCACCACATCCAAGTTCCAAGACATCTCTTCTCTCAGCCCCTGCCGGTGCCCTGCTGGAGCCTCAGCGCCCAGCCCGGCATGGCCTGTGGGTTTGCTGCCGGCCGCCTCTCCTCCGCCCCCTCCAGCCTCTGGAGGTCTCGGGAATGCCCCTCTATCCTGTCCCCGCCTCCACTTGCCCCCTGCCCCCCACCAGCCTCGGGGACTGTCTCCCCCACCAGGCCCTGAGCCGTGGCTGGCTGTGATATCCACCCCCAGGTGGGGCCGGTCCTCAGAGGGCCGGAAGTCTCCGGAGGACAGAGCTCGAACCCGGCTCGCCCAGAGGAACCAAGAGATGCTGTCCTCCCACACACGGATGCCTGGCCTTGCCCAAACAGGTGTGACCTCCTGTTGAGGAGTCACGCCTGCCCTCCCCTGCGACAGAGCCCAGCCACGAAACCCGACCCAGCCAGGCGAGTGGGGAAGAGAAACCTCCCCAGGCCCCGGGTGGACGGCGAGAACCCGCAGGCGCTGAGATGACCGCAGCCCCGTGGGGACGGCAGCCAGGAGGCCCGAAGCACCTACGCCCAACTCCCGAGGACCCAGGCTGGGAAGACGGGGCTGGGAGTGAGATCCGGGCTGTGGCCAGAGAGCCGGGCCTGGGCGGCCTGGCCTGTGGGCCGCGGGGCTTCGCGCGAGTCAGCTCACCTCCCTAACGGTGCTTCCCCCTCTGCCCAACCCACAGGGCTGTCGTGAAGGCTGTAAGAGCAGCGGCACGGGCGCCCCGAGCCCAGCACGGGCCAGCTAGGAACCCAAGGCCCGGCCCCTGGAGGCCCAAGCCCCACCTGGGCGAAAGGCCCCACCTTCGGAGCCCCAAGGGAAGCCCGCCCCAGGAGCCCCCACGCAGCAGGGAGGGGGCTGGACAGGTTTCTGGCAAGGGGAAGCAGCACAGTGGGCTGCCCAGAAGCCCTCAACGAAGCCGCGTGGGAGGCTCTTGTCCACCGCGGTCACAGCGCCCGGGGCCCCGGGGGCCTCCGGCCCCGGCTGGGAC
>NW_007246548.1:0-789 GCF_000164805.1 Carlito syrichta
CCGCCTGCCGCGGGGCAGGAAGGGGGGGTCGCGCAGGGACCCTCCTCCGGCTGGGAAGGGGCAGGAAAGGGGCGGGGCGCGCGAAGAATGTGCGGAAGCGCCTGTTTACCCGGGGGCGGGGCGGCCTCCCCAGCCCTGCCCCTGAGTCCCCCCAAGTGGACCGGGCGCTCGGGTGCCCCACCCCGGGAGGCCTCAGGAGGTCACGCGGCGAGGCAGGGTGCACACTCTGAGCCCTGCGGAGCTGCCCGACAGGCCCGGCCGGCGCAGGCTAGGTTCCTGCGACCCGCCCGCCCGGCGAGAACTGCTCCCTCCAGCCTCCGCCAGCTCCCGGGCCTGGAACGCCAGAGCCCTCCCTGCGCCCAGCAGCCGGGGGATTCCCAGAGTGGGGCGCAATGCCGAGAAGTGCCCCGCCCCCTCCTCTTTCCTGCGGCTCCGGCCGGGAAACTGAGTCACGGACGCACGCCTTCACCCCTGTCCTTGGTGAGAAGAGATCCTCGGTAGACCCCACCCTGCTCCGGCGAAACATGCACCCCAGGCCCCCAGAATCCCGCCCGCGCTTCCTGGGGTCAGCCCCTGAGCTTTCACAGCCCCGAGGCCCGTCCTACCTCTCTTCTTGGTGTTCATGGTAGGTCCGGGAGGGTCTCCAACCCGCGCTCGCCCCCCACGTTCCCGCCAGCACGGGGCCACTTGGTGCCGGCCCAGCTGGGCCCCGCGCTCGCTCCCAGCGGCTCTGGCTCGGGCTTCAGCTCCTCCCGGCGCGGCGCCGCCCCCCCCCCCGCTCCCGCCGCC
>NW_007246548.1:1511-3077 GCF_000164805.1 Carlito syrichta
GTTGAGTAGAAGGGTTGTGCCAATGAAGGGCAGAGAGTAAGGCACTATCGTGAGAGTTCCAGGAGGCTGAGGGCAGGTGCTTAAAGTGCTGGACCAGACCTATGTGCTACTCCTCCATGAGGAACACAAAGAAGGAACTGAGTGCAGAGAGTCCCATAGTCCCTTGTACCGCCCCTGTCCCTACTCCCACACAAGGGGTATTCAGTCTGGGTACTCTCCTCTTCCCAGGCCCCAGGGGAAAGGATCAGGTCCCACTGCCCAGCCAGGGCTTCCTCTCTCGCCAAAACTGCATCCTAGGCCTCATCCTTCTGGTCCCTAACTCACACGAGCCCCTCTGGCTCTGAATTCTCATGGTACCAGCTCCTTCCTACCCCGAGTCTTTCTTCCATGAATATCCTGTGTCCACCTCTAGCGGACCTCCATGCCCAGGGTCCACTGGGCATCCCATCCTCTGACCTCAGAGGAGCTGCATGCTCTCTCCCATAAACACTCCTGCTCCTTGAGGCTCAATTCTGCTACACTGTGCTTACTTTCTCCCTGAAAGGCTGAGGTTGGCCTAGGGGTCTGCATTTCCAACAAACGCATTGTCCTACCCCTATAGATTCAGATGCAAGAGGTCCAAGAACCTCAGTTTGAGAAATGCTCTCCTACCTCCTCGAAGACTAGGTACCAGTGTACCCAACTGTTGACCTATGCATTCTAGCGGATTGTCTACCTGGCACTGGCCTCGCTGCTCCTTCAGCCATCCCCATGGGAACGCTGTTTTCTCACCTGCCTCCAAAATGCCCCTTTCCTAAATCTCAACCACACTGATCACAATCCTCAGGCTTTCTCCATCACCCCCACCTCACCTGCCTTTTCCCTGAGACCTCTGGTCCCCTGAGTCCTCAGCTCACTTATTCAACTCCTCACTGAGTGACAACTCTGTGCCAAGCATGTACCAGTCACTAGAGAGACAGCCCAGAATTTCACAGACACCACCTTGCACAGAGCTCACAGTCTGCCTCTGCTTTCTTTTTTTTTTTTTTCAGCTCCCTCCTACTTTCTCTTCTCCATCTTTCCTGTACACACTCCTCCCCAACCTGGATAAGCAACCACCATTCCATCCCTTGCCTGCTGCTAGTATCCTCAGCATTCTGTGTGTCTCTCCTACCTGGCAGAAACCAGCCCTGGGAAACCCAACTCCTGGTCTTCTCTGCACCTGCACACAGGCTGGCGGGAGCTGCCAGAGGTTTTGGCACAGCAGCCTGGCTGAAATCACAAGGCAATTCTCAACCTCAGCCAGGCACACTCACTTCCCACCCAGTAAATCCTCATGTGTGACCCTAGTCATCTCTCTCCTTTCTTTTTTTTTTTTTTGAGTTGAAGTCTCATCTCTCTCTTTCAGGATGTTTCAGACGGTCTCCACAAGTCTCAAACAAGCTCAAGTCACTCCCATATAAAAAAATGAAAGCAGCCAGGCTCGGTGGCTCAGCCTGTAATCCCACGCCTTTGGGAGACTGAGGTGAGTGAATTGCCTGAGCCCGTGGATTCGAGACCTGCCTGGGCAACTTGGCGAGACCTCAT
>NW_007246548.1:3218-7796 GCF_000164805.1 Carlito syrichta
TGCACTCCAGTCTGGGTGACAGAGTGAGACTCCAACTCAAAAAAAAAAAAAAAATGAAAGCAACCCTAGAAACTGTCCAAATTCTCATCAATGAATAATAGAATCACTATACAGCAAAAAGAAAAAATATACAACTACATGCAATAATACAGATGAATCTAACAGACATAATGTGTGAAAGAAATAAGCACAAGAGAGGACATATGTATGACTCCCTTGATGAAGTTCAAAAGTAGGCAAAACTAATCTACAGTGATGGAAGTCAGACTAGTAGTCACCCTCAGTGTGTTGTGACTGGAAGGGGGCCCAAGGGGGTCTTCCAGGGTGCTGGTGATGTTCTACTTCCTGCTCTGGGTTAAACTTCCTGATCTTCTATGGGTGGTTCTTTGTGAACATTTATTGAGTTGTACACTTAGGACATATACACTTTCTGTATATTATATTAAATTTCAGTAGAAAGTTGGCTATAGGCTGGGCTTGGTGGCTCAGCCTGTAATCCTAGCACTTTGGGAAGCTGAGGCAAGTGAACTGACTGAGCCTGTAGGTTTGAGACCAGCCTGGGCAACTTGGAGAGACCTCATCTCTACAATTAAAAAAAAAAAAAAAATTAGCCAAGCATGGTAGCATGCACCTATAGTTCTGGCTACTTGGAAGGCTGAGGTAGAAGGATCGCGGAAGCCCAGCAGGCCGACACTGGGATGGCCATGAGTGTGCAACTGCACTCCAGCCTGGATAACAGAGTGAGATTCCAACTCAATAAAAAAGGAAAGTTGGCTATAAACTACAAGAAGAAATGATCTCCCTGTGGACCTTGTGTCTCTCTCCAACTACCCCACTTTTCACCCTTTCTTCTCCCCTTTCAGAGCCAAGTATCTTGAAGAGATATCTACCTCCATTTTCTCACCACACCTGCCTACTCCTCTTCTCATCCTGGTCACCAGTGGCCTCCCTTTGTTGAATCCAGTGTCCGTGTTTAGTCCTTATCCTGCCTGATCTCAGTAAAGCTTTTGGCTTTGTGACCCCCTTCATCCTCTTTAAGCCCTTCCTTCCCTTGAATTTCAGGAGGCAACATGCTTCTGGTTTTCTACCTACCTCTGTGGCTGCATATCTTATTTTCCCTCAGAGGCCCTGTCTCTCTCCCCATTCCTGAATGGGCCTTATCCTCCCTGCCCTTGGGCTGTGTACATCTCCCACAGCTCAATGCCATCTAAATGTTACCAGCTTCCTTATCTCTCCCTCACCCAAACCACTCTTCTGAGCACCAAGCCTCACTATCCAACTGCCATTTGAAGCCTCCCCAGAAGCTGAATAACAATGCACAGTGAGCTATTAAGGGATGTGCTGAATTTGAGGTTCCCAAACTGGATTCACCACTTTCCTCCTCAAACCTGACTCTCTCCAGTCTAAACTTCTCCATGACAGCCCTACCATCTATGTACCCAGTTGTTCAAGACAGAAACTGGGAGCCACCTTGGATGCTTCAGTTACCCCACATTCACTCAGTCACCCACTCCTGCCAGGTCTACCTCTTAAATCTCTCTGGAATCTGCTCTCTCACCTCCATCCCCATAGCAGCAATTCAGGTCCAAGCCAGCTGCCTCCTGATGGGCTCCCAGTCTCCACTCTGACAATGATCCATTCATTATGCAGTAACAACACTGATCTTAAAATCGCAGTCACCTGACAATGCCAAAACTGTTCTTTATTGAGTGCCTTCTATATGTCAGGCACTGAGCTTAACAAACATCATCTCATTTAATTCTGGCAACAATAATTTAGTGGAGTAAGTGCTATTAGCCCCAACATTTTATTTATTTATTTATTTGGGTTGGAATCTCACTCTGTCACCCAGGCTGGAGTGCAATGGCATGCTCACGGGCCACTGCAGCCTCAAACTGCTGGGCTCCGGCGATCCTTCCGCCTCCACCTTCCAAGTAGCTGGAACTACAGGCATGCGCTACTACTCCTGGCTAATTTCTTGATTTATTGTAGAGATGAGGGCTCACCAAGTTGCCCAGGCTGGTCTCGAACCCATGGGCTCAGGCAATCCTCTCACCTCAGCCACCCAAAGTGCTGGGATTACAGATGTGAGTCACCGCACCTGGCCTTGCCCCAACAATTTAATGGAGTAAGTACTATTAGATGAGAAACCTGAGGCTAACTAGCTGTGTGATCTTGGGCAAGACATTTCTTAAGTTTTTCAGGCTTCAGATACCCATCTGTAAAGTGAGGGCAATAACAATAGCAACTATCTCACAGGGCTGCTGGGAGGATGAAATGAGATGCCTCCCCCTATAGAGAATGTTTGGGGAAGGAAGAATCGTATGTGGGGTAGGAAAAGTTGGGGTGGACACACTACTTCACTGTTAGCACAACAAATTTTTTTTTCTTTTTTTTTTTAGTTGGAGTCTCATTCTGTCACCCAGGCTGCAGTGCAGTGGCATTCTCCTGGCCACCGCAGCCTCGACCAGCTGGGCTCAGGCAGTCCTTCCACTTCAGCCTTCCAAGTAGCTGGAACTACAGACGCGTGCTACCACACCCAGCTAATTGTTTCATTCATTGTAGAGACAAGGTCTCACCATGTTGTCCAGGCTGGTCTCAAACCCGTGGGCTCAGGCAGTCCTCTTGCCTCGGCCTCCCAAAGTGCTGGGATTATAGGCTTGAGCCACCACACCTGGCCAACACAACAAATATTAACTGCTATTATTATTAACAATTATTAATCTGCCCAAGATTACACAGCTGGTAAGTGGCAGGGTCAGGATTCAAACCTAGGCTCTTTGACCTCAGGACTCTAAATTTTATTTTAGTTTAGTTTATTTTTTAATTTTTTCTTTTTAATTTTTTTTTTTGAGTTGGAGTCTTACTCTGTCACCCAGACTGGAGTGCAGTGGCCGCTCCCAGCCACCACAGCCTCGACCTGCTGGGCTCCCGCGATCCTTCTGCCTCAGCCTTTCGAATAGCCGGAATTACAGGTATGCGCTACCACGCCCGGCTGATTTTTTGATTTATTGTAGAGATGAGGTCTCGCTGCCCAGGCGAGTCTCAAACCCGCGGACTCAGGCAATCCACTCACCTCAGCCTCCCAAAGCGCGGGATTACAGGCTGAGCCACGGAGCCCGGCTGCATCATACACTTTCAACCATTCCTCCCCCCTAGTTCCCTACTCTGCTCTTGGTCTCTTTCCAGCAACTAGACCCCTGTGTCTCAATACCTGCAATGTTCTTCAGCATCTGAGCAATATCCCCATTTCCCTTATACCTTCTTTCCACTACATTCTGCCAGACCAACTCCCTCTCCTTCTTCAAGTCTTCCTCTATAACTTCTTCCTCCAGGAAGCCAGCCCTGGGTTGGTTTCCCCTTTTTGGTGCCTCCATAGCTTCCTCCCTCTGATCCCCAAGGCCACATACTCAGTTGTCAGTTCTCCTCTAGGGCCTGTGGGGGCTGGGGCCTGTTTGCCTGGCTCATTACTGTACCCACTGGGCTGTCCATCAGGGCCTGAGCACTTGATGAAGGAGGGAGGGAGGGAGCTGAATAGGGGAGCTGAGCTACCTGGACACTGGGGGAGATTTCAAGTCTGCGGCACTCAAACTCCCCTACTCCACATGAAATTCTCCCTCTCTCTTCCCACTTACTGATTATATCACATACTCTCAGCAAGTGGGGCTCTATTCCCTGGAGATGGGGCGGGGGGGGGGGGGAGGGGGAATCCCCTGGGATTCTGGACTCGGAATAGGCTGACTATACCATCAATTTTGTTTCTCTGGCTGGGGCTGTGTTGTCACCAACCCCCTAGTCCCCCTGGATGTCTAACTGTTGGTACAAAAGACCATCAGAATGTCCATCTGAGTGACCTCTTCAGGAGGTGGGTAGGCAGGATCTCCCCTGCTGTTAGGAAGAGGAGAGGGAAAGAGCTGAACCCCTTGAACTAAGAGAGAAGGGCTACCTCAACTAGTGAGGGCCGGCTCATAAGGGCTCACGTCAGCCTTACAGTTCTGGATATGGGGAAGAACCCAAGTAGGTGGCAGGTTCCAAAGGTTATGGGGCTTGCAGTACAGCCACCTTAAGGCAGCCATGAATGGAACCCTAAATTGTCTGCATAGCCTAAGACCCGGGCTCCCCTATACTTCCTACACCCCAAGACTGGCATACCCGTGTGGGGTGGAAGATCTGCCACCTGCGCTGCCCAGTTCAGTGGTATACCAGGCATACCCTCCTCATAACTCTCCTCAGAAAGCTGTGCCTTGTCCGGAGTCCCCGGTCTAGCCCCGCCCCTCCCCGAGGCCGCCCCCGACCGAGGTAAACAAAGGCTAAAAATAACCCGGGCAAGGGGCGGCTACAAGGGAGAAGGGGGTTCCTCCTGAGTCTGCCCCTGTCTCCATGGCAACTGCCCCAAATCGGGCTGTTGACGTCATCCTGCAGCTGCCCAAGCGTGTAGGGTGAGAGGGGGAGCGGCGCCGCTGGGGACCCCCCACCCCGGAACCGGGTGGAGGCGGTTGGGTGGCCTCACTTCCTGCCGGCCCCCTCCCTGGTCAGCTGGTCACATTCCCTGGCCAGCCGCGCGCTGGAAGCCTGGCG
>NW_007246548.1:7816-9077 GCF_000164805.1 Carlito syrichta
CTGGGGGCCTCCCCCAGGCCCAGCCACGGGCCCAGCCTGGCGCAAGTCGTCCCAGCGGTGGCGGAGAGGGGCCGCTGTGACTCAGGCGATCTCTCCCCGCCAACTTTTACCCTTGGGCAGGACCCAGCCGAGCGCACTGGTCCTCCCTTCCCCCCACCCAAGCCCAGACCCCAGGGACTGCTCCTGTCTCCGGCCGCAGCCCACAGGACAGGGAGAGGAGTAGAAGAAGGAGCTATGCCAGTTCTTATCCCACTGGAGTATTTTGTACCTCAATCCCCAATTCTCATCCCACCCCCCCAATACCGTGGAGGTGAATGGTGCAAAATGGATCCAGAGCTAATTCTGTTCTCCCAAACCAGCTGTGTGACCTTGAGAATATTAGTTCCTCTCTGGGCCTGTTTCTGCATCTGCCAGATGGTCTAACCCTCCCCAGAAGGCTGTGCCTTGGCTGAATATGCGGCAAGCCCAGGGTGCGGCCCTACACATGGCAGGCAGGGCACCGTTATTTTATATTAAACTGCATACAGTAGGTGGGCCAGCCAGCCAGGACACGCGTGAAAACTGCCTGGGAAGGGTCCATACGGGAGGCCAGAATCAAGGCCTCATCCTGGAGAGGAGGACAAAGGTTGCTAAAGCTGGACACAGCCCGACCTCTAGCCTTGGTGAGGAGACCCTTCCCCAAACCAGTTCTGCAGGGTGCCCAGCTCTGGCTGCTTGCGGAGACCGCACGCCAGCCTCCATGTCCAGGGACAGGGTCTGTTCCCTGAGAGTGGCAGGACGATCCTCTCTGACTTCAGCTACGCCAGGTTTGGGCCGAAAGCAGGCCAGGCTCAGTCACCTCGGGCCGGGCCCCAAAGCGGCTTAGGCCAGTCCGCGGAGCCAGGAAGATTAGCTCAGCTCTGAGGCCGGCCTGCACCCCTCGTCGCCCCCTCCCCATTTCCATTTCAGCCTCCCTTGCAGGCGGCGAGGACAGCTGGGTCTCCTGAAGTACGTCCGTGCCATGGCCCAGGCTGGCGCCTTGAGCGCGCCCTCCGGCTGGGCCCACCCCAGAGCCCCGGGGCACTGGCCGCCAGGGCCTTGCCGTGGGAGGGAAGGCGGCAGCGAGGGGCGCGGTAGGCCCGGAGGCGGCGGCTTTTGTGGGGCGAAGCTGCGTTCTCCGCACCGGGGAAGGGGGGAGGGGAGGAAAGACAGCGCGCGGCCGGGGTCCCGGGGACGGGTGAGGCGGGACAGGGCCGCAGATCCGGGACCCACGGGGCGGCAC
>NW_007246548.1:9214-31541 GCF_000164805.1 Carlito syrichta
CCACCTCCTGCGCTCCCGCGGCTCCCGCACCCCTGGAGGCGCCCATGGCTCGCTCCGCGCTCTCGGGTAGCGGGGCAGGCCAATGGCCCGAGGAGTCCACCAGCTTGCTGCGAGGGGAGACCCTGGGGATGTTCAACACTCGGAGTCCGCGGAAATAGGGTGGGCTTTCTGGAAACCGCACGCAGACCCTAAAACGGGGAGCGCCAAGGAGCCCTGCCTGCCTGTCCCGTTCCCAGATCCCCCAGGTTCCAGAAACCTTGCGGCTACCTTGGCTGCGGCCACCTGAAACAGGTCCTGGAGCTGCCACTGCTGGCTTAGGTTGGTTGGCAGGCCTGTTTCGGGGAAGGCTGTAGGGAGGCCTGAAGCCTAGCCACCCCACACCCTCTGGGTCCAATCACTGCCCTTCAGCCCTGCCTTTTCAGTTTCCCTGTTTCTCCGCTGGAGGGGCAAGCTGCCCTTTCTTCCCCTGGCTGACTGGTAAGTCTAGGCACATAGCCAGGTCATGAATGCCTTACCTATTGGGTTTCTGGGCAATCACGGGCCTTGCTCCCGGGTATAGATGAGGACCCTGGCAGGGTTTGAGTACCAGTGCTTGGTTCAGATGTTGCCCAGTCCAGTCCTTTCCAAAGCCGGGAATGCTGGCCCTCAGGATTGGGTTGAGGGGGAGATGAGAGCTGACCCCACCCTGGGGTCAGCTCCACTGCCCAACCCTTCCCATCAATAAGACACCACCACTGCCTCCTTCCAACCCTGGACACTCTGAGTCCCCACCCTTCGGGATTCTCCAGGTCTGACTCCCCTGCAGCCCTTCATCTTGAGAGGTAGGTCAAATACCCAGGAGTGGTTTAAGGAACTGTGAGAGGTCCCTGAATATCTGCCGCCTCCCCCCACAGGTCTTGAGAGCTGATTTTGACAACTATGGTGGGGTTGCTGGGGCCCTCAGGGGTTCTTACTAGAGACATACCTCAGTCTCTCCCAATTATCCACCTTTCCAGCCCCTCCTCCTTGCTTTCCTTTGCAGCACCCCTTTCTCTATAGTCCTTAAGCCTTGGCATTACTTCCAGGGGTAGAGTTCTTATCTTCACTCCCTCCACCCCAAAATCTCATCTGGTTTCAGGGCTCCCATCTATTCACTGCTGACGATCCCAAGCTCCCCTCTGTGCCCAAAGCCCTCTCCCACTCCAGAACCCCTGGATGCTCTCTCTGAATGACCCACTAGTCCTCATGCTCATCCCCAGATGTGTTCTCCCTTTGTCTTCATCTCCACCAAAACACCACTGTCTACCCAGGCACCCACCTGAGCCAGAATCTGAGTCTCTCTGATGCTATCAAAACTGGCACTGGTTGGCCCCTGCCCACCCATAAAATCACCTCCGCAGCAAGGTATCCTCTGAGTACCTTCTTTTTGTATTTTATTTTTTATTTCATTTTATTTTAGTCAGAGTCTCACTTTCGCCCAGGCTGGATTACAGTGGCATGCTCACGGCCACAGCAGCCTCGACCTGCTGGGCTCAGGTGTTCCTTCTGCCTCAGTCTACTGAGTAGCTGGAACCACAGGTGCATGCCGCCATGCCCAGCTAATTTTTTTTTTTTAATTTATTGTAGAGACAAGGTTCGGCAAATTGCCCAAGCCAGTCTCGAACACCTGGGCTCAGGCAATCCTCTCACCTCTGCCTCCCAAAGTGCTGGGGTTAAGAGTGTGAGCCTCCGTGCCTGGCTTTTTTTTTAAGAGACAGTGTCTTACTCTGTTGCCCAGGCTGGAGTGCACACTGGGATCAAAGAGCCAGCTCCACAGCAGCCTCGACCTGCTGGGCTCAGCTGATCCTTCTGCCTCAGTCTACTGAGTAGCTGGAACTACAGATGCATGCCACCATGCCCCACTAATTTTTTTTTTTTAATTTATTGTAGAGACAAGGTTCGCCAAATTGCCCAGGTCTCGAACACCTGGGCTCAGGCAAGCCTCTCACCTTTGCTGGGCTCAACTGCTGGGCTCAGGTGATCCTTCTGCCTCGGCCTTTCAAGTAGCTGGAACTACAGGCACACACCACCACGCCCAGCTAATTTTTTGATTTATTGTAGAGACACGATCTCAACAGGTTGCCCAGGATAGTCTTGAACCCTTGAGTTCAGGCAATCCTCTTGCCTTGGCCTCCCAAAGTGCTGGAATTATAGGCATGAGCCACTGCGCCCAGCTCTGAGTACCTTCTCTGCAGACAGAAGTGTTCCACCTTCCTATCAACTCCATGCCACTCACACGACCAGGCAGAGCATGCATGCCCCTGTGTGTGCACGTGCCTGAGCCTGCCTGACTGTGGGTCTCTAAGCAATGTGGGGGCAGGAACCACAGAAGTCCTTGTCACAGTCCCTGGCTCATAGTGAGAGTTCAAGAAATATTTGTTGAATGAGGAAGTAAATGAACGTGTAAATGCACGAACTCTTGACATCCCCCTGTCTCCTATCCCTACCTTCTTCCAGCTGTCTTGTCATCTTGATTCTTCCTTCTTTACATCTTTTGAATTCATTCCCCCCACAATGCCCCCCACTACTAGTGCTCTGTCTTTTATTAATTCATTCAACAAACACCCACTGAATATTCAGGACTGGGCAGCATACTGGCCTCTGGGGTGGCAGTGGCACAAAACTGTCCCTGTGCTTTACTCAGTGCTTGGATTTCAGGAGCTCACCAGGGTGCTATCTGAAAAAATTATTTCTCAGTGTAGAATTTTGGAATTTCACTTCCAGAAAATTCTCACTTTTTTTTTTTTTTTTTTTTAGTTGGAATCTCATTCTGTTACTCAGGCTGGAGTGCAGTGGCACCATCATGTCTCACCATAGCCTTGACTTCCTGGGCCCAGTAGATCCTTCTGCCTAGGCTGCCTCCGTAGCTGGGACTACAGGTGTGCGCTACCACACCTGGTTAATTTTTTAATTTTTTGTAGATACAAGGTCTCACTATGTTGCCCAGGCTGGTCTCAGACTCCTGGGCTCAAGCAATCCTGCCTCAGCCTCCCAAAGTGCTGGCATTACAGTGTAAGCCACCACACCTGGTCAGTTCTCACTTTTTTTTTTTTTTTTTGAGTTGGAGTCTCACTCTGTCGCCCAGACTGGAGTGCAGAGGCCGCTCCCGGTCACCGCAGCCTCAACCTGCTGGGCTCCGGCGATCCTTCCGCCTCAGCCTTCCAAGTAGCCGGAACTACAGGTGTGTGCTACCACGCATAGCTCATTTTTTGATTTATTGTAGAGATGAGGTCTCGCAGCTCAGGTGGGTCTCGAACCCGTGGGCTCAGTCAATCCACTCACCTCAGCCTCCCAAAGGCGCAGGATTACAGACTGAGCACCGAGCCTGGCTAGTTCTCACTTTTAATGAATGATTCTCTTACCCTTTACAATCAGCCACTCTGTCCTGTGTCTGGCCATATCTCTCCATTGTCACAGCTCATACCTAGGCCTGAGCTACCATCTTTTCTGACCTCCATACCTCCACCAATGCCCCCTGCAGTTGTTCTCCACCCAACAACAAGTGTGATCTTTTAAATCATAAATCAGATCATATTGCTCCCCTACTTAAGAAGCTTCAGATTGTTTTCAGGATAATCTAGACCACAAGTTGTGGTGGGGCTCCAAGGTTCAGGAGATCTGGCCTAAGATGACCTCATCTCCTTGTCTCCCACCCATTCTGCAGCCTGTGAACTCTTTCACTATGCCATGATACCTGCGGCTACCTGGTTGTGGCCTCCACCCCCTGGCTTCTGCTTTTTCTTTCCAGCCTTCCTTTTGCCTGGGATGCTCCTCCTACTTGTCCACTTGGAAAACAGCTCAAATGTCCCCTCCTGCAGGGAACTTGTGTTCTTTGACTTCCCACTCACACCCTTTGAGCACCCATTACTGCCTATTTTCCTTATCTATGGCCAGGTCTGTGACTACCAGACCAGGCACAGATGGGGCTGCAGTGTGCATATGGAACTCCTGGGATTTCATCTGGCTCCCCCCACTGCCCAGGGTTCTTGAGAGAAGGGAAGCCTAGAGGGCCACAGGGTGCTGGTGGCCTCCTAGGCCTCTTCCCAATATCAAGTGCGCTGGACATGGAAGGACACAGCCGAAACCCACTTCACAGAGGTGATGCCCAAGGCTCAGGAAAGGAAGGAACTTCCTATGATCATGTCAGGAAAGACAGAGTCTGAGCTCCATTCCAGCTTCCTGGGTCATAGTCAGTTCAGCCTGTTTGAGTCAGGAACCATCCCTGAGCCCGGGACTGGGCCAGGAGTGGGGCTTAGCAGAAATCATCAGCACTTCTAACCTGGAGGAGTTTACATTCTCAGGGGGTGGACTCAGGCCTGAGAAGAATCCCTTGGATAGATGTCAGGGGGTGGTGAGAACCATAGTGAACCCCAGATCCTCACACATAGTGCTGCTAGTTCTACTTTCAGAAGTAATGCCATTCAAGTCCCAAAACCCAGGAAACCCGAGGTTTCCCTCACCCCGTTCCAAAATCCCCATGGATTACAGCTCTTTGGAATGCATCTCCCCCCACCCCAGCTTTCTGTGAGCAGGTAGAGTAGAAGCCTGCCTCATGCTGTGCCTGTGGCCACATTATTCATTTATTCATCAGGTATGTAGCAAGCATTCATGGAATGCCTGCTGTGTGCTGGGCCTGCCCTGGGGGTCCACAGGTGAGGCTTCCCCAGTTTTTGCCCATGGGCTCACAGTCAATCAGAACAGGTATGGTCAAGTCTCTGCACCTCTTGTGTCACCAGTGCTGAGAGGGTATGTGTATGTGAGTGTGTGGAGCTGTGTCTGTGAGCACACATGTGTGTGTGTGTTATGTGTGTGCTGGTTAGGAAGAGCTTTGCAGGGAAGGAGTACATAGCATGGTTAGTTGCTGGGGCTTCCTAGGCAGCCAGAGGGTATGTCCTTGGAGGGGTTTCTGAGGCTGGGAGAGCAGCAGAGTTCAAGGTACAAGAGGGAGGAGCAGCCTTATTGTAAAGACGAGGTCTTGCCATGTTGCTCAGGCTGGTCTTGAGCTCCAGGGCTCATGCAATCCTCTCACTTCAGCCTCCCAAAGTGTGGAGATTATAGGCGTGAGCCATTTATTATGCCCGACCCGGAAGTACACTTTTCATGTGGCTGAAGAATTGTGTGTATGCTTGTGTGTGTTTTGGGGAAGAAGCCAGTTATACGTGCCTTGGGCACTGGCTAAGGAGCATGGATTTGAACCTTGAGGTGATGGGGAGCCTGGGCTTTAAGCTGGGGAAGTTTGTGGTCATATCTGTGTTTTGCAAAGGTCACGCAGACACTTTATGTGTGTATGGTGGGGAGACAGGAGGCAGCAAGGAGGCTGGTGTCATTTCTGGCAAAACTGATAGTGGCCTGGGCCAAGGTAGAGGCAGTGAGGATGAAGGAGACATCCAAGAGATGTTCAGAAGGCAGAATACAGGGCTTGGTGACCAACAGCATGTAGAGCCTGGAGAGAGAGAGGCATCCCAGGGGGCACAGGGACTTTGGGCCTGGGTAATGTGTGGATGGTGGTGATTTTTTTGTTTTTTTTTTTTATTTTTATTTTTTTTAAGTTGGAATCTTACTCTGTTGCCCAGGCTGGAGTGCAATGGCACACTCACAGCCACTGTAGCCTCGACCTGCTGGGCTCAGGAGATCCTTCTGCTTCAACCTTCCAAATAGCTGGAACTACAGGCATGTACCATCATGCCCGGCTAATTTTATGATTTATTGTAGAGATGAGGTCTTGCCAAGTTGCCCAGGCTGGTCTCTAACCCTTGAGTTCAGGCAATCCTCTCTCCTTGGCCTCCTGGGTGCTGGGATTACAGGTGTGAGCCACCATGCTCAGCTGATTTTTTTTTTTTTTTTGAGTTGGAGTCTCACTCCATCACCCAGGCAGTGGCACATTCACACTCTGGCAATTCTTCCACCTCAACCTTCCAAGTAGGCAGAACTACAGGCGCGCGCTACCATGCCTGGCTAATTTTTTGTTGTAGAGACAAGGTCTCACCAAGTTGCCTGGGCTGGTCTCAAACCTACAGGCTCAGGCAATTCACTCGCCTCGGCCTCCTGAAGTGCTGGGATTACAGGCTGAGCTACCAAGCCCAGCCTGATTTTTTTTTTTTTTATTGAGGTGGGAAAGCCTGGAGGATCAGTTTAGGGGAAAGGTAACGTGTCTGTTTGGGCAGGTGGCATCTGAGGGGGCTGGGAATCATCCAGGAGGTGGTGTCTGGACATGCAGGTAAAGGAAAGAGAGTCTGGGCTGGAGACATCTTTTGGAGAGGTCAGTGGTTAACTGGGTAACCAAGAGTTCAAGTGAGGGAAGGTCAAAAGTGCCCGTCTGCTGGAGCATTTCAGTGCACAGTGGGGCAGAGGCAGGTTTCAGAGGGGGTAAGTGTGTATGCCCGACCTTTCACCAACTTTCAAACCTTTCCATACCCCTTCAGCCCAGCCCATACATCTTGTATGTCAAAGGGCAATGGCCAGGGATACTACCCCATGTTCAAGTCCTGGCTGCATTACTCTTACCTTGTGGTATCTGGAGCCACTTCTCCTTTCTGATGCTTTTTTTTTTTGAGAAAACAGGATTTATTGAGAGAACAGAAAAGCTCCCACAGTGGGGGGGGACATGAGAGGGGTGCCCCTTTCTGATGCTTTAACTCTATTCATCCACTCACTCATTACACTTGCAACTTGAGGCCAGACGCGATGGCTCACGCCTGTAATCCCAACACTTTAGGAGACTGCAGTGGGAGAACTGCTTGAGCCCAGGAATTTGAGACCAGCCTGGGCAACATAGTGAGATGTCATTTCTACAAAAAAATTAGCTGGGCATGATGGCACACGCCTGTAGTCCCAGCTACTTGGGAGGCTGAGAAGGGAAAAATCACTTGAGCCCTGGAGTACAAGGCTGCAGTGAGTTGTGATCATGCCACTATCTTCCATTCTAGGCTACAGAGTAACACCCTGACTCAAAAATAAAATAAAACTGAAATTTGAAGAAATGCTCTGTCTCATTAATAATCAGCACAATGCAGGCTGGGCGCAGTGGCTCAAGCCTGTAATCCCAGCACTTTGGGAGGCCAAGGTGAGAGGATTGCCTGAGCCCAGGTGTTCGAGACCAGCCTGGGCAACTTGGCAAGAGCTTGTCTTTATAATAAATCAAATAATTAGCCAGGCATGGTGGTTCACACCTGTAATTCCAGTTACTTGAAAGGCTGAGGCAGAAGGATCGCCAGAGCCCAGCAGATTGAGGCTGCAGTGGCTGTGATCATGCCACCGCACTCCAGTCTGGGCAACAGAGTGAGACTCCAACTCAAATAAATAAATAAATAAATAAATAAATAAATAAATAAATAAATAAATAATCAGCACAATGCAAATGCAAACAAGAGATGTTTTGTTTTGTTTTGTTGCCTCTGAGATGGGCAGAGATGAACATATTGTGCGAGTGGACACTCTCAAGAGAGTAGGAATTGATTTGCGTGTTCAAGGGTAGTTTTTGCAGGATGTATCAGGGTGGCAAGTGCAAACCTCCCTTTCACCCTGCCATTCCACTTCAAGGAATTTTTTTTTTTTTTAGTTGGAGTCTCACTGTCGCCCAGACTGGAGTCCAGTGGCCGCTCCTGGCCACCGCAGCCTGGACCTGCTGTGCTCCAGAGATCCTTCCGCCTCAGCCTTCCAAGTAGCTGGAACTACAGGCACACGCTACCACGCCCGGCTAATTTTTTTGATTTTTTGTAGAGATGAGGTCTCGCCTGCCCAGGTGGGTCTTGAACCCGCAGGCTCTGGCAATCCACTCACCTCAGCCTCCCAAAGGCGCGGGATTACAGGCTGAGCCACGGAGCCCGGCTTCACTTCAAGGAATTTATACTCCCCAAAATAGTTGCTTAAGCAGGCAGAGATCTGTGTCTGAAGGTGTTGACTACTGACTTGTTTAATTAGGGATAATGGGATGACCCAGTCCCTCGGTGGGAGACAGAGGGTTGAAGGATGTTCATGCGGGGCTGAGATACTCCGTGGTCACTGCAAATAGATGTCAGATATGGATTGAACACATACTATGTGCCTGGTGTTTTGTATTAATAGATGCTGGAGCACAGTGGCAGACCAGATTGGCAAAGTCCCTGAATCAAAAAGTTTATACTGTAGCCAAAGGAGACAGACAACAGATGAGTTAACATATTCACAAGATGATTTTGGGGGAGGGAAAGAGTAGAACCGTGAAGAAGATAAACAAGGAGGATGTAGTTTGGAGTGTTGAGGTGGAGGGGCTACATTAGTCACGGTGATCAGGGAAGGCCTCTTTCAGGCAGTGACATTGGAACTGAGACTTGAATGACAAGAAGGAAACAGTCATGCAATGACTTGAAGGAAGAGTGTTCCACAAAGGGAACAGTAAGCGGGGGCGGATAGGAGGTGAGGACGAGCTTGCTGTAGTTGAGTTGTGTAGGCTAGTGGAGAGGAAAGGAGATGAGATCTGAAAGGTGAGCAGCGTGCTGTCAGGGTAGGGAGTGGGGGTTTTATATCTGATTGTGGAAAGGTGTTCACCACAATAAGCACGGTGGAGTGGAGGAAGGTCCAGAACAGCCTGTGAAGCAGTAGTCTCCTCACATCAGACCTGTATCCATTGGCTCTGAGAGCCATCAGCATCAACCCTGCACCAGCAGCAACCACCATCCCCGGCCATTGTAAGCTCACTTGGTTTTCTTCTGTTCTTTGTATCCACTTATACAAAAAATAGTTTGCAATGAACAGGTCATTGTTTTCAAAAGCAACATTCAAAAAGCCATTACTTATTGGGGCATCTTCAGGTTGGCCTCTGCATCAGGGAAGTATAAGTTTCTAGGCTTAGCAGTCCGCTTCCCTGGGGACACCTCTGGAGACTGGGCTGTTTCTCTGCCATTGTCCTCACTGTTTCAGCTTAGGCCTCCAGGGGGAGGTGTGAGCAAGGCCGTGCTGGGCTGGCTTGGGCAAGGGGTGGGGTGGTTGTGTCCCGTGGGCTGGGCTGGGCGTCCTTCCTTCCTTCCTGACTCCCTTCTCCTAAGGGACAAGTGGGAGGGACATTCTTGCCTTTCCCAGACCATGGGATGAGCTGTTCCCCTGGGACACTCTCAGTCCGGCCCCCCTGGCTAAGGCTGCAGTGTGGCGTGTGCTTTATTTCTGTGAGTTCCTACCACTAGGTGAACTGTTCTGAAGGGTGTCATGGTGAGGAAGATACCAGTCACAGGCATCTGGCAATCTCATTTTCCCATCTGATGATGAGCTAGGGCTGAGAATCCCCAAACTGACCTCCCCTCTGTCCTAGCTAACTCCAAGAAATAGAGTTGGTCTCTGGCGCCACCGTATGGAATGTGTCTACACTGCAGTTAAAGACTTCACAAAATACTGCTAATTCCAGGGGTTGCCCATCGCCTCAGTCCTGTAGAGTGCGGTGCACAACCTGCAGTCCTATGCGGTAGCCTTGCTCATACTCAGACATCGTCACAGATCATGAACTCTGGGAACCCCACCATCAAAACTTCTTCCACATCCCAAAGCCTCTTCAGGAGGCACAAATACCCCCCGTCCCTCCACTTCTCAGTCCTCCCCTCCTCTGACCTGTCCCAGGTGTGTTGGGCACAGCTGATCCTTCCCATTTTTGAAGTTCCCTTTGGCTTCTGTGACCATTCCTCTTGGATTGCTTTTCTTTTTCTTTTTTTTTCTTTTTTTTTGAGTTGGAGTCTCACTCTGTCACCCAGGCTAGAGGGCAGTGGCATGCTCCCAGCCACCGCAGCCTCGACCTGCTGGGCTCCTGCGATCCTTCCACCTCAGCCTTCCAAGTAGCCGTATTACAGGCGCGCGCTATCACACCCGGCTAATTTTTTATTTATTGTAGAGATGAGGTCTCGCCAAGTTGCCTGGGTGGGTCTCAAACCCGCCGGCTCAGGCAATCCTCTCACCTCAGCCTCCCAAAGTGCTGGGATTATAGGCGAAGCCACTGAACCCAGCCTCCTCTTGGATTTCTAGCTGCTTCTCTGGCTTCCTCTCTTCATGCTTCTTGGTGAGCTCCTCAGGGGGCTGGGCCTCCTTCCCTCATCCTTGAGATTTCTCTCCAGGATGTCCCAGCAACTTCCAGGGCCTTGTTCCACCCTCCGTCTCCCCCTCCTTCCCAGTTTCTCTCCCTCCCTCCATCCCTCCTCTCTTCCTTTCGTCCATTCTTCTTTCTTTCCTTCCTTCTTTCTGAAATGGAGTTTTGCTGTTGCCCAGGCTGGTCTTGAACTCCTGGGTTCAAGTGATCTTTCTGCCTCAGCCTCCCCACTGCATATGCCGCAGTGCCCAGCTTTACAGGGTCTTGTTTCTGTCCCCACAGTGATGCCTTGAGTCTCAGTTCTCACATCTCACTCCATTTCCCCCATTTAGAATGATCCTTGGACACCCCAAATTCAATGTCAACCCCATCTCCTCTCCCCAGAACAGCTCTCTGTCCTGGGTCCTCATGTGACCTTTCCCTGACATTCTAGCAGCCTCCAAGGGAGCCCCCTCCTCCCTATCCCTGCTGCCCTGCCCATGACCAGGCTACCAGTGTCCACGGGGCAAGTGGATGGCTTCTGTCCATGGGACCCTGTCCCTCGTACTTCCCTGCGGGCCCCTCCTCTCTGGCCAGTTCCCTCCTAGGGGAGCTTAACTACAGCTGGACCCAACTTCTTTGTGTCCCTGAATACACTCTGCTTTCCCCTGGCTCCCATCTTTGCCCAGGCTGGTATGTACATAAAAATACTTTTTCCTCTTTCCTTCACCTCTAGGTCTCATCTTTGGGACAGCTTTCCTGGACCCCAAGCTGGGTTAGGAGCCTCTTTTCCACTCTTACAATGCCCCTTGCTTCCCCCATCACTACCCTTGTCTGCCTCCCCTTTCCAAAGGGCCACCTGCTTCTGCCCAGGGCTCCACACCAAGGTCAGGTACAGGTTGAGTTACCTGACTCTGTGCCTTTTACCCAGACTCAGAGATCCCAGAACTCAAAAGTCACTAAGTTCCAGAAAGAGCAAGACCATGCCTGAAGGTCATCACAGTGAACCAGTGGCCAGGCTGAGATGGGACCCAAGACTCTTACCTTCCCCCAGATGCCATTATGAGCTGAGTCAGGATCCTTGAGGGTCTGAGGGACCGCACAAGAAGGGAGTTGGTGGGCTCCTGTCCTCCGAGGAAGGCAACCACCAACCTAGGCCCTTGAGAGCCCAGGGTGCTGGTAGGGGCTGTCTCAGAAAGTCAAGAGGGCTGGTGTGCCCGTGACCCCAGGTCAGCACATCTAATGAGCAGACTTAATGAGACTCCCTCTCCCACAAGGTTGTATAGTGGGAGTACCAATCTACATGCCATTCAGGGAGGCACTGAATTCCTCCAGGATAGTGGTGGCAGCTGTTAGGGTCCCCAAGTTAATTATCTCCAATATCACATAGAAGAGAATGTGCTGAGGTGGGAGCTTCCCCACCCTGTTTAAGCTTCCCGTGATCTTGATCTCTCCAGGACTCATCCTGCCCCCACCAGACTGAAGTCTGAAGATCAATTCAGTGTTCCTTTAGTCCTCAGTGCCCTCGCTGTACTCCAGCCCTGAGGAACCACTGGCTGTTCTCCGAGATGGCTTTGCAGAGTCCCACCTCTGCGCCCTTGTTCTCTGCCTGCGCCTTGGGTGGGATCAGCTCATTTGCTCAGGGAACTCAGTAAACACTGAGGAATTGAATTGCTTTGTAAATAAACAAAAAGTGCCAAACAGGCTGCCTGATGCTTAAGAGACAGCCCCGTCTCCGCCCCACCAAATAGGTTAAGCAAACAAATAACCCAAAATAGAATGGAAAGAATCCATCCAGTCTTTTCTTGTGCCTCTGTTCCTAAAACTGCTCTCCCCTCAGTTCTTTGGAACAGCCCTGTTCTCTCTGTTCCAGGTCTCTGCCTGAAATTCAGCCTGACCTTCTTTATAGGTGGCCAATCCTCCCCTAGGTGTAGGAGACAATTTCCAGGATTCCTACAGTGGCCCCACACCCCCAAACCTTCTTCCTTTACGTTTAACACAAGTGCAATGACTTGCTTGTGGTTGTGAGCTCTGCGGGGCGAGTGACCATGGCCAGTGCCTTCCGTAGGACAACTGGCTGGACGCTCGTGAATATCTGTCAGATTATGAATGACTGCAGGCCTTGGGCATTGGGATATTTCCTCCCTCTCTGAAGCTGCCCGAGTACCTTGCCTAGTCAGTGCCATCTCACTTGTTTCTTCCAAATAGCCCAAGGAACAGGCTCTCTCTCACTTGAGCTATTTCCTTGCTATTTCGTCAGTCTTTCTCACTGTTGTTTTCCTCCATGTGTTTCCACAAGAGCTTGACAGTTTCACACTAACACCGAAAAATTTCCCCAAGATTCCTCCTTGCATATTTCCTGGAATCTGCTTTCCACCTCTCTTGGCTGATAAAGCCAGTGACTCAATTCTGAGCCAGGAGTCTCTTTTCCTCTGGGATTTCTCACAGGAAACCTGAGAGCAGCAGGTGACATCGTTTATCACCCCACCCCCTCTCATCCCTGGCTTTTCTTATCTAAAACCCCAGATTTGTTGTATCATGAGAGGCAGTAGAGTTGTTAGTTTTTCCTCTTGATTTAAGCAGCCCTCATTAAACTAGGACTCTGTACCCTTAGGGGTTCACTCCAGGGCCTTAGCAGAGCTTCCAAGGTCCCCAACCTCCAAACCCTACAAAAACACAAAATCACCTTTGTTTCCTGGCTAAGTTTCCATATAATGACAAACCCTGGCTCTCCCTGGAAATCTAGAAAACCATAGAAATGTTTCTAATGTACTTTCAAAATGCCAAGACTTTTCATCCTTTCTAGCTACCCAGAAATCACACACGTGCACACACACATGCACACACACACACACACACACACACACACTCTCTCTCTCTCTCTTTCTTTCTCTCTCTCTCTCTCATTTCTAATAATTTTAAAATGTTCAAATGGAAGGTATAGAGTCCACAATTTACACATAGTCAGTCTTCATATCAGCCGTCCTTGGAAAAAAGATGGGTTTTTAAAAATTTCTTTCTTTTTTAGAATCAGGGAGGGTCTCACCATGTTACCCAGGCTGGCCTTGAACTCCTGTGCTCAAGGAGTTCTCCTGAATTAACCTCCCAAGTAGCTGGGATTACAGACACAGGCCATCATGCCCAGCTTTCTTTTTTCTTTTTTTATAATGTTTTTTACTTGGAAGACTGAGGTGGAAGGATTGCCGGAGCCCCAGCAGGTCGAGGCTGCGGTGGCCGGGAACGGCCACTGCACTCCAGTCTGGGCGACAGAGTGAGACTCCAACTCAAAAAAAAAAAGAATGTTTTCACTTGTCTAATGAGGGGAAATCATGCCTCAGTGTATGAGTGTGTCCGTGTGAATACTGAGAGATTCTAAGACAGCTGGGTGGGGGGATAGTGTGGGATTTTAGGGACTGTTAAGCAACTAACAAATGGGGCAATATCTGGAGGAGGGTGTGCAACACCTCAGTGAGTGTTTGAAAGGCTGGGTGTGTATTTGTGTTGAGTTCCTGGTTTGCCAAAGGCACTACTTGAATAAAAAATGCTTTGCATTCGTGACCCGCCTGGCAGCGAGACCTCATCTCTACAATAAATACAAAAATCAGCCGGGCGTGGAAGCGCATGCCTGTAATTCTGGCTACTTGGAAGGCTGAGGGGGAAGGATCGCGGATCCCAGCAGGCGAGGCTGCGGTGGCCGGGAGCGGCCACTGCACTCCAGTCTGGGCGACCGAGTGAGACTCCAACTCAAAAATGCTTTGCAAATACACCAGTAAAACCGAACAGAAGGATGACATGTGGATAGTGAATTAACTGGGTTTCAGTAAAGTTTGAAAAACAGTTTTAGCCGGGCTCGGTGGCTCAGCCTGTAATCCCGCGCCTTTGGGAGGCTGAGGTGAGTGGATTGCCTGAGCCCACGGGTTCGATACCCGCCTGGGCAGCGAGACCTCATCTCTACAATAAATCAAAAAAAAAAACATCAGCCGGGCATGGTAGCGCATGCCTGTAATTCCGGCTACTTGGAAGGCTGAGGCGGAAGGATCGCCGGGGCCCAGTAGGCGAGGCCACTGCACACCAGTCTGGGCGACTGAGTGAGACTCCAACTCAAAAAAAAAACAAAAAACAGCTTTGAAGGAGTTCACTCATTTTTTTCTTTAATTAAAACATTAATTGAGATGGATTTTCAGGCTGGTCTCAAACTCTTGACCTCAAATGATCTTCCTGCCTCAGACTCCCAAAGTGCTAGGAATACAGGTGTGAGCCACTGCACCCTACCTGAGTTCATTAATTCTTTTTTTTTTTTTTTGAGTTGGAGTTTTACTCTGTTGCCAGGCTAGAGTGCAGTGGCAGGATCACGAGTCACTACAACCTCCACCTCCTGAACTCAAGAGATCCTTATGTTTCAACCTCCCAAGTAGTTGGGACTAACTATAGGCTTGCACCAGCATGCCTGGCTAGTTTTTTTATTTTTTTGTGAAGACAAGATCTCACTGTATTGCCCAAGCTGGTCTCAAACTCCTGGGCTCAAGTAATCCTCCCTCCTTGGCCTCCCAAATTGCTGGGATTATAGGCATGGGCCACTGTTCTCGGCCTGAATTCAATGATTCTTATCATATAACACAAAGTGACAGCCATCATTTTTGATAACTTAATATGTGCCGGATACAGTTTTCACCCCGTCCCCTCACACTCACACTCTCTTACACACACACTCGAGTATCATGGTGCGTGCAAGTCAAGGCTGTCTCATCTCCTGAGAATTCTCTACTGCCCTGGTCTTAGAACATTTTATCTAAGACATCAATGGTGGACTCAGTGTAAAATGAAAATGCAAGCTGGGCTCGGTGGCTCAACCTGTAATCCCGCGCCTTTGGGAGGCCGAGGTGAGTGGATTGCCTGAGCCTGCGGGTTCGAGACCTGCCTGGGCAACTTGGCAAGACCTCATCTCTACAATAAATAAAAAATCAGCCAAGCGTGGTAGCGCGCACCTGTAATTCCGGCTACTCGGAAGGCTGAGGTGGAAGGATCGCTGGAGCCCAGTGGGTCGAGGCTGCGGTGGCCAGGAGCGGCCACTGCACTCCAGTCTGGGCGACAGAGTGAAACTCCAACTCAAAAAAAAAAGAAAATGCAAGGTTCCTTATTCAAAACTATTATGAATTTCAAGATGGCAACAGCAGAGAATAAAAACAGTTGTAGGATGCTTTGAGCATAGAGCCCTGTGTGACTACACAGATCTCAGGCCCATAAAGTCAACCCTGCCTTCACCACTGAATTATACCCAGATGGCTAATGTGACCTTTGTTGTTGTTGTTGTTGTTATTATTATTATTATTTTGAGTTGGAGTCTCACTCTGTCGCCCAGACTGGCGTGCAGTGGCATACGCCCGGCCACCGCAGCCTCGACCTGCTGGGTTCCAGCAATCCTTCCACCTCAGACTTCCAAGTAGCCAAAACTATAATGTGACCTTTAATGAGGAGAGTTCACACACTTGTTCCATCTTCGTGGAAGCCAATTGTGGGCCCATCCAAGAGGCTTTCCCTGAGCAGCATGACTGCTGTCGATTGACCATCCTCAGAATGTGTGTCTGTGTGTGGTTAACGTGGTAGGTTCTGTATCTAGATGTTTTTGACTGATGTCAACCACCCGTGGAAGATTCTCTTTTATTGAAATCAAGTCAGACTCTGGGAAGCAGAGCTAGGCACCTAGCTTGGGGGAATTTGGCACAGAGCTGGGGTTTTTTGAGATTCTGATCAGTAGCTCTGAGAAGAGAGAGCTGCAGGGCCATAACATGAGAAGGAGCATGGGAGGGGTAGTCAAGTGAGAAGTTCCAGGAAAGTTCCAAAAGGAGAGCAGAAGTGAACATGTAACCACAAGGGGGCGAGCATTTACTTTCTTTCAAATAAAAGACAAAAACAAATTTATTTTTATTTTTATTTTTGAGTCAAGGTCTCACTCTGTTGCCCAGACTAGAGTGCAATGGCACAATCATGGCTCACCGTAGCTTTGACCTCTTGGGCAGGTGATCCTTCTGCCGCAGCCTCCCAAGTAGCTGGGACTACAGTCATGTGCCACCATGCACAGCTAAAAGTTCTGATTTTTTGTTTTTTATCTTTTTGGAGTCAGGGTCTCACTCTGTTGCCCAGGCTGCAGTGCAGTGGCATGATAATGGCTCACTGCAACCTCAACCTCCTGGGCTCAGGTGATTCTTCTGTCTCAGCCTCTTGAGTAGCTGGGACTATGGGTGTGCACCACCACACTGGCTTATTTTACTAATTTTTTGTAGAGACAAGGTTTGCTATGTTACCTAGGCTAGTCTCGAACTCCTAGGCTCAAGCGATCCTTCCGCCTCAACCTCCCAAAGTGCTATTTCGACTTTTTGTAGAGACGAGTTCTTGCTATGTCGCCTATGCTGGACTCGACTTCCTGGACTCAAGTGATCCTCCCACCTTGGCCTCCCAAAGTGCTGGAATTATAGGTCTGAGCTACTGTGCTGGGCTCAATTCACACGTGGGAACACATGGGAACACATGGGTATACAATTCAATGAACTTTGGCATATTACATTATTTTTTCTTTGAGGTATTTTATTAAGTTAAAATTTTAATTGTGATAAAACACACATAGCATAAAATCTACCATCTTTTTTTTTTTTTTTGAGTTGGAGTCTCACTCTGTCACCCATACTGGAGTGCAGTGGCCGCTCCCAGCCACCGCAGCCTCGACCTGCTGGGCTCCCGGCGATCCTTCCGCCTCAGCCTTCCAAGTAGCAGGAACTACAGGCGTGTGCTACCACGTCCGGCTAATTTTTTTGATTTATTGTAGAGATGAGGTCTTGCCAAGTTGCCCAGGCGGGTCTTGAACCCATGGGCTCAGGCAATCCACTCACCTCAGCCCCCCAAAGGCGCAGGATTACAGGCTTAGCCACCAAGCCCAGCTTAAAATCTACCATCTTAACCTTTTATTTATTTATTTTTTGAGTTGGAGTCTCACTCTGTCACCCAGGCTGGAGTGCAGTGGCATGCTCACTGCCACCACACCCTTGACTTGGTGGACTCAGGCGATTCTTCTGCCTCAGCCTTTCAAGTAGCTGGAATCACAGGTGTGCACCACCACACCTGGTTAATTTTTTAAATTTATTAAAGAGATGAGATCTCACCAATTTGCCCAGGTTGGTCTTGAACCTCTGAGCTCAGGCAATCCTCTTGCCTCTGCCTCCCAAAGTGCTGGAATTACAGGCATGAGCCACCATGCCTGGCTCATCTTAACCATTTTTAAGTGTACAGTTCAATAATGTTAAGTATATTCACATTGTAGTGTATTCAATCTCCAAACTCTTTAAATTGAAAAACTGAAATTCTATACCCATTAAACAACTGCATCTCAGTCTCTCTCCCCAGCCCCTAACAACCAACCCTTTATTTTCTCTGTGAATTTGACTACTGCAGGTGATTCATATATGTGGGATCATATGGCATTTGTCTTTTTGTGACCGGCTTATTTCATTTGGCATAAGTGAAAAGGTTTATCCGCGTCATAGCATGTGTCAGCATTTTTTAAAGGCTAAATAATATTCCATTGTATGTAGACACCACATTTTGTTGATATATTCATCCATTCATCAATGGACTCTTGGGTTTTTCTACCTTGTGGTGAATAATGTTGCTATAACCATGAGTGTACATACATCTCATCAAGACACAGCTTTCAGTTATTTGGGGTATATATCCAGATGTGGAGTTTCTGGATATATGATGATTCTATCTTTAATTTTGTAAGGTATTGAACTGTCACTATGTTTTCCATAGTGGCTGTATTCTTACATTCCCGCCCATAGTGCACAAAGGTTCCAATCTCTCTTCAAAAACACTTGTTTTCTTTCTTTCTCTCTCTCTCAATAATAGCCTAGAAATTTCTATGGGTATGAAGTAGTATCTGTGGTTCTGATTTGCCTTTCCCTAATGATTAGTGATGATGAGAATCTTCATGGAGTTATTGGCCATTTGTATGTATTCTTTGGAGAAATAGCTATTCATCCTTAATCCGCTTTTTGTTTGTTTTTGAGTCAGAGTCTCACTCTGTCACCCAGGCTGGAGTGCAGTGGCATGCTCACGGCCACTGCAACCTCGACTTGCAGGACTCAGGTCATCCTTCCACCTCAGCCTTCCAAGTAGCTGGAACTACAGGCATGTGCCACCATGCCTGGCTAATTTTTTGACGTATTGTAGAGACGAGGTCTGCCAAGTTGCCCAGGCTGGTCTTGGACCCCTGAGCTCAGGCAATCCTCTCACCTCAACCTCCCAAAGTGCTGGGATTACAGGCGTGAGCCACCACGCCCAGCCTTTTACCAACTTTTGAATTCAGTTGTTTGTTTTTCTGTTGTTGAGTTTGAGGAGTTTGCTACATATTCCAGATGGTTATCACATATCAGATATGTGATTAGCAAATATTTCTCCCATTCTGTGGATTTTCTTTTCACTCTCCTGATTAGTGTCCCTTGATGTACAAAAATGAAATCCAGTGAAGTCCAATTTATCGATTTTTTTCTTTTATTTCCTGTGCTTTTGGTGTCATGTCTAAGAAATCTTTGCAAAATCTAATGTCATAAGGATTTTTTTCCTGTATTTTCTAAGACAGCTGTGGTTTTACCTGTTACGTTTAGGTCTTTGATGTATCTTGAGATAATCTTTGCATACAGTGTAAGGTAAGGGTTCAACTTCATTCTTTTGCTTGTGGATATACAGTTTTCCTTCACCATTTGTTGAAAATACTGTCTTTTCTCCATTTAATGGTCTTGGAACCTTTTCTGAAAATCAGTATGTCTATCCTTATGCTAGTACTATACTGTTTTGATTACTGCAGTTTTGTAGTAAGTTTTGAAATCAGGAAGTGTGGATCCTGATACAGATAACAACACGATTGAATCCCAACTATATTATGCTAAGTGAAAGAAATCAGATTCAAAAAGTGACAAATGGGCCGGGGGCGGTGGCTCATGCCTATAATCCCAGCACTTTGGGAGGCCGAGGTGAGAGGATTGACTGAGCTCCTGGGTTCGAGACCAGCCTGGGCAACTTGGTGAGTCCTCATCTCTAGAATAAATAAAAAAACTACCCAGGCGTGGTGGCATGTGCCTGTAGTTCCAACTACTTGGAAGGCTGAGGCAGAAGGATCATCTGAGCCCAGCAAGTTGAGGCTGTGGTGGCAGTGAGCATGTCACTACACTCCAACCTGGGTGAGAGTGAGATTCCAACTCAAGGGGAAAAAAAAGGACAAACATATTATTTACATGTCATTACGGAAGAGGCAAAACTACAGGGACAGAGAACATATCCGTTGATGGCAGTGGTTAGGGATGAGGGAAGAATTAATTATAGAAGGACAGTGCAAGGGAGTGTTTGGGTGATGGAATTGTTCATTATCTTAATTAGGGTGACAAACTCCATAAGTGAAAATGAGTTGAATAGTTCACCAAAATAAGTACATTTTACCACATAAAATTTTTTTTAAAATTCTCCTTTCAGTATTGGGAACCTCAGTCTTGCTGGTAGCAGCTTTTCAGAGGCACTTGAGAACAGGAACACCTTCACTGTACTCACATCTTCCCAGGCTGAACTGGAGTCAGGAGAGGAGGAAATAGTCACAACACAGAGAGAGGGGGAACTGGAGAACAGAGAATGGGTGGAATCTGTGGCACAGGATGACTGAGGAGGCCTCTGGTTGTGCAGAGGGACAAGGAAGTAGGGGTATCACACCACCCACCAAACACAGTGAGAAGCCCATGGGAGGAGGAGGAGAGAGACCTGCCGGACTCTCAAAATGGCCAGGTGCTCAGGGGAGTCACAGATTTCAAACCTCACCCCAGGGCCTTGTTTGAATCCTGCATCCCTAAAAAAAAGGAGCATACAGCCTGACAGGAGCCTGCAGCAGGTGCTCAGTAAAGGCAGCTTGTCCTCAGCCTCGCAGATCAATAATGTGGAGGCAACCTACCTGCTTCTTGTTTCTCTTCCAGACTCCTCAAAACCCACCCCTCTGGCATGGCTCCTGGGAGATCCAGCTGTTACATTGAACTTTTGCATACAATCCTAATGCAATCTCGGACCTCTGTGACACAATGCCCTGTTCTTGGCAAATTCTCAGTACCATTCAGTTAAGTCTGGGTTATGTTCCCATAGCCCCAAGGGTCACTTGTCCTAACAGTGTCTTTACCATACAATTCCCAGGGTCCACAGTCCAAATCACCCTTGAGGCCACCTGGGCCTGTATGTCCTGAGTTGACTTAGTGAGATCTCTATCATCCTGGAGACTCAGGAATCTTTGTAAGGCACTGAGGTTAAATTTTTTTTTTTTTTTTTTTGAGTTGGAGTCTCACTCTGTCGCCCAGACTGGAGTGCAGTGGCCGCTCCCGGCCACCGCAGCCTCGACCTGCTGGGCTCCGGCGATCCTTCCATCTCAGCCTTCCAACTAGCCGGAATTACAGGCATGCGCTACCACGCCCAGCTGATTTTTTGATTTATTATAGAGATGAGGTCTCGCTGCCCAGGCGGGTCTCGAACCCGCAGGCTCAGGCAATCCACTCACCTCAGCCTCCCAAAGGTGTGGGATTACAGGCTGAGCCACCAAGCCTGGCTGAGGTTAAATTTTTTTTATAGGCATGAGTTGAATGTCCTAGGTACCCTGGGTCAGAAACAAAATATAATCATAGAGAATTATGTGAACACTTTGCACATCCAATTTTATGGATTAGTACTTCTGTCTACCACATGTTTACTGTGAACTGCCCTGCCCTTTGAGCCCAGCCTCTACAACGTGGCAAGACCTTGTTTCTATGATAAATTAAAAAATTGGCAGGGCACGGTGGCGCATGCCTGTAGTTCTAGCTACTTAGAAGTTTGAGGTTGAAGGATGTCTGAACCCAGCAGGTTGAGGCTGCAATGGCTGGCTGTGATTATGATACTGCACTCCAGTTTGGGCAATAGAGTGACACTCCAATTAAAAAAAAAAAAGATAAAAAAGATGATGCAATGACCTTAAAGATATGTTTGCAAAAACCACCTTCTCATCCCACCACTGAAGCTTAGCCAGAGAGCCCCAGGGCTCCACACACTGTCATACTCACAGCAGGGTCCTAGCCCTGCCTCTCTCATAGCCTGAGGGTGAGATAGAGAACTCCAGGCAGGTGGCCCTCCAGGTTAGTCCAGAAAGTCAGCATAACTGCAGTTTTTTGGTTTTTTTTTAATGCAATGGGTATGAATTTTTACTCTAAACACCACTTTTGTGCGAGAAACATCATATTTTTCTCGTCTCTCCAAATCTGAATGTGAACACCCTTCTGCCAAGTAATTATAGTCATGCATCACTTAATGACCAAGTTATGTTCTGAGAAGTGTGTCTTTAGGCTATTTTGTAGTTATGTGAGCATAATAGAGTGTACTTACATAAACCTAAATGGTATAGTCTATTGCTCCTAGGCTACAAACCTGTACAGCATGTTACAGTACTAGATACTGCAGGCAATTGTAATGCAGTGGTAAGGACTTAATGTATCTAAACATAGATCTGGTAAAAATATGATATTTTAGGGCCGGATGCAGTGACATTCCTGTAATCCTAGCACTTTGGGAGGCCAAGGCAAGAGGATTGCTTGAGCTTAGAAGTTTAAGACCAAGCCGGGCTTGGTGGCTCAGCCTGTAATCCGGCACCTTGGGAGGCTGAGGTGAGTGAATTGCCTGAGCCTGTGGGTTCGAGACCCACTTGGGCAACTTGGTGAGACCTTATCTCTACAATAAACCAAAAAAATTAGCCAGGTGTGGTAGCGCGTGCCTGTAGTTCCAGCTACTTGGAAGGCTGAGGTGGACGGATCGCCGGAGCCCAGCAGGTCGAGGCTGCGGTGGCCGGGAGCAGCCACTGCACTCCAGTCTGGGTGACAGAGTGAGACTCCAACTCAAAAAAGAAAAAAAAAGAAGTTCAAGACCAGCCTGGGCAACATAGCAAGACCTTGTCCACACACACACAAAAAATTAACAGAGTATGGTGGCACATACCTGCAGTCCCAGCTACTTGGGAGGCTGTGATGGAAGGATTACCTGAGTCCAGGAGGTCGAGGCTGTGGTGAGCTGTGATCGTGCCACTACATTCCAGCTTGGGTGACCTCTAGAGTGACACTCTGACTCAAAAAATAAAAAAATAAAAGCCGGGCTCAGTGGCTCAGCCTGTAATCCCATGCCTTGGGAGACTGAGGTGAGTGGATTGCCTGAGCCCGCAGGTTTGAGACCCGCCTGGGCAACTTG
>NW_007246548.1:31674-51196 GCF_000164805.1 Carlito syrichta
AAAAAAAAAAAAAAAAAAAGAATTCTGAATCATGCTACAATATGGATGAATCTTGAAAACAGGCTCAATGAAATAAATCAGCCACAAAAGGACAAATATGACTCCACTTGTATGACTCCACTTATATGACGCATATGGAATAGGCAAACTCATCGAGACAGCAAGTAGAATACAGCTTACCAGGGACTAAGGCTAGAGGTGAATGGGGATTTATTGCTTAATAGGCACAGAGTTTTTGCTTGGGATTGCTATGGACAGAATTGTGTATGCCCCAACACTCCTATATTGAAGCCCAAACCCCAGTGTGATGGTATGTGGAGATAGGGCCTTCGGAGATAATGAGGTTTAGGTGAGGTCATAAGAGGGGGCCCGCATTATGGTTCATGCCCTCATAAGAAGCCTCTTTCTTTCATGTTAGGACACAGTGAAATGTGGACATCTGCAAGCCCTCATTAGAAATCAACCCTGCTGACACCCTGATCTCAGACTTCCAGCCATCAGACGTGTGAGAAAACACATTTTTGCTGTTTAAAACACTAAGCCTGTGGTATTTTGTTATGGTAATCTCAGCAGATTAATACAGGGATGATAAAAAAAAAGTTCTGGAAATAGTGGTGATGGGTATGCATATTGTGGATGTACTTAATGCCACTGAATTGTACACTTACAAATGGCTAAACAGTAAATTTTGTTACATATTTCATAACCACAATAAATATTATTTAAAAAAAAGAAGCAGTTGAGCCCCAGATCCTTTCCTCAACTCAACCCAGATGGGGCTGCCCTTCCTCCCCACCTGGCAGATGATGGAGAAGAGAGTGTCTCTAGACTGGGGGACATCAGGAAGTTAAGGGTCAAGTTTTTGTCCCAAAAGTGGGAAGACTGAGGAGAAGTTTATATACTGAATATGTGGATACACCTCTTCTTCGCTAGGAAAGATCTTCTAGAATGCCAACAGCCAGAGTATACCTGCAGGCAGATGATTGGCACAGGCCTCAAGAGAAAAGACCTAAACACATTGACATTGAGCAGAGAGGAGAAGATAGTTCTTTTTTTTTTTTTTTTTTTTGAGTTGGAGTCTCACTCTGTTGCCCAGGCTGGAGTGCCATGACACACTCACAGCCACCCCAGCCTCGACCTGCTGTGCTCCAGCGATCCTTCCGCCTCAGCCTTCCAAGTAGTTGGAATTACAGGCATGCGCTACCACGCCCGGCTGATTTTTGGATTTATTGTAGAGATGAGGTCTCGCTGCCCAGGCGGGTCTCGAACCCGCGGGCTCAGGCAATCCACTCACCTCAGCCTCCCAAAGGCATGGGATTACAGGTTGAGCCACCGAGCCCGGCACTTTTGAAAATTAAAAAAAAATTTTTTTGAGTCAGTTTCACTCTGTCACCCAAGCTAGAGTGCAGTGTCATGCTCACGGCCACCGCAGCCTTGACCTGCTGGGCTCAGGCAATCCTGCCTCAGCCTTTCAAGTAGCTGGGACTACAGGTGCATGCCACTACGCCATGCTAATTTTTTTATTTATTGTAGAGATGAGGTCTCGCCATGTTGCCCAGGCTGGTCTCAAACCCCTGGGCTCAGGCAATCCTCTCACCTTGCTCTCCCAAGGTGCTAAGATTACAGATGTGAGCCACTGCACCTGGCCTTCCAGTTTTTAAAAATGTTTTCTTTATACTTTCCATCACTGTCGTTTTGTTCTACTTCCTGGAGATTTCCTCAACTCTATTTTCAACCCTTGGATTGAGTTTACAACTTCTGCTATCATGTTTCATTTTTCAAGAGCTTTAATATTGCTGTCTGGAATTTATCTTTTTTTTTTTCCTATTTCTTTTTGAGACATGCTGCTCTTGCTTTAAGGATATACTGACTTCTCTAATATCTCTGAGAATATTAATGCAGAGTGTACATTTTCTCTGACTTATTTTGTTGTTTTCATTTCTATTTTCTATGTTGTCTTCCTTCATCCTATGTTTGCTGATTGTTTGTTGTCTGCTTCTATAAAAGAGACAGGCCCTAAAAAACAGATCGGAAGTAGTGAACATCGAGTGGGGCTTGTCCATGGTTTCAATGTAGAATTATCTGGGTGGTTATTTATTTTAGAACCACCTTCTCAATAAATGGATAAAATCAGAAGACTAGGAAAGGAAGTCCAATATCAGACTCAGAATTATGGAAAATGAGAATAGAGAAAACTAAGGGGAGAAAACCTAAGAAACGATTCAAGAGAATTTTCTATGACTGAAGTTCTTTAGTTGCGTTTCCAGATCAAAATTGCCTGTGCCCAGGGAGGCAGCTGTCACGAGCAAATGGTCTCAAACCTTTTGGTATCATGCCCCCTTTTCATTCTTATTGAGGACTCCAAAGAAATTTGTTCATGTGGGTTATATCTATCAATACTTACCACATGAGAAATTAAAATGAAGATAATATTTACATGTAAATTTATTAATTCATTTGAAATGATATAATAAGCCCATCACATGTTAACATAAATAAATAGCATATTTTCCAAACCAAAAAGATAAGAAAAGCAGCATTGCTTTGTATTTTTGCAAATCTCCTCAGTGTCTGGCTTAGCAGAAGCATGGATTCTCATATTTGCTTTTTCATTCAGCCTGTTTCCACAGCACATGTCACATAGCTTCTGGAAAACCCCACTGTACACTCATAAAAGACAAATAACATCTTATTAAATGTGAAACTAGTATCGACTTCATGAATATGCAGAAGGAATCATACTTTGAAAAACCACAGAGTTGCCGGGCTCGGTGGCTCAGCCTGTAATCCCACGCCTTTGGGAGGCTGAGGTGAGTGGATTGCCTGAGCCCACGGGTTCGAGACCCGCCTGGGCAGCGAGACCTCATCTCTAGAATAAAATCAAAAAATTAGCCGGGCGTGGTAGTGCGTGCCTGTAGTTCCGGCTACTCAGAAGGCTGAGGCAGAAGGATTGCCGGAGCCCAGCAGATCGAGGCTGCGGTGGCCGGGAGTGGCCACTGCACTCTAGTCTGGGCGACAGAGTGAGACTCCAACTCAAAAAAAAAAAGAAAAAAGAAAAACCACAGAGTTAAACAATAGTCACTTCTGCTAACGTTCAAGTCTCATTGGCTTCAGGCAATAAAAATGTACTCCAATGCAAATTGGCTGGCTTTCCTCAGTGATCCAGCTTTTTCCATCATGCTGTAAATTACACCATCTGGAATGTGTGGTTTCGAAGTTTGCTAAAAGTGAGGAGGAGAGGGCTGGTGAATCAGGTGGGATGCTTTTAAGGATAGGGCTTAAACCAGGCATAATCCCAGCAACTCAGGAGGCAGAAATGAGAGGATTGCTTGAGGCTAAACTTTGAGACCAGCCTGGGCAACATAGGGAGACCTCATCTTTTTTTTTTTTTTTTTTTTTTTTGAGTTGGAGTCTCACTGTCACCCAGGTTGGAGTGTAGTGGCACGCACACGGTCACTGCTGCCTTGACCTGATAGGCTCAGGCGATCCCTCTGCCTCAGCCTTCCAAGTAGATGGAACCACAGGTGCGCACCACCATGCCTGGCTAATTTTTTTATTTATTGTAGAGACGAGGTCTCACCATGTTGCCCAGGCTGGTCTCGAACCCGTGGGCTCAGGCAGTCCTCTCGCCTCTGCCTCCCAAAATGCTGGGATTACAGGCGTGAGCCACTGCGCCCTGCTGAAAGACCTCTTCTTTACAAAAATAAAAAAACTTAGCTGGGTATAGTGACATATACCTGTAGTCCCAGCTAATCTAGAGGCTGAGGTGGGAGGATCCCTTGAGCTCAGGAGTATGAGGCTGTTGTGAGCCATGATTGTGCCATTGCTCTCTAGCCTAGGCAACAGAGTGAGACTCCACCTCTAAAAAACAAACAACAAATGTCAATCCAGCTACTAATGCTACTGAGTTTCACATTCTAGCAACAGAAACCAAAAAATAGTACTCAGATATGTGTTTCCCAGTGAGACCAATCAGCCACTTGGAAAAGAACACTAGAAAGAGCAATGTGTCACTCTGAATGGAATAGACACACACTCTGTGTATAAAATGCCTTTGCCCATAGAGTCTCAGTAGCCTCCAGTCTCTGTGGGTTTGTTTTTTTGTTTGTTTGTTTTGAGTATGAGTCTTAGTCTGTTGCCCAGGCCACTACAGCCTTGACAAGCTGGGCTCAGGTGATCCTTCCACCTCAGTCTTCCAACTAGCTGGAACCTCAGGCATGTGCCACCACTTCCAGCTAAGTTTTTGATTTATTGTAGGGATGAGGTCTTGCCAAGTTGTCCTGGCTGATCTTGAACCCCTGGACTCAGGCAATCATTTTGCCTCCGCCTCTCAGAGTGCTGGGATTACAGGTGTGAAACACTGTGCCTGGCTGTTTTTTGTTTGTGTTTTTGTTTTAGAGAGAGACAGCTGGAGTACACTGGCCCCATCAAAACTCACTGTAACATCAAACTCCTGGATTCAAGTGATCCTCCCGTCTCAACCTCCCAAGAAATTAAGATTACAGGTGAGCCACTGTTCCTGGCCGTGAGTTTACATACAGCACCCAATCTACCAACAGAGAATCTCATGTAACATCACTATAGACTAGGGGAAGCATTTAAGGCAAAAGAGGTGAAATAGTAGATATGTGACATAGAAATCACTGGTTCTACCAAATACTTCACAATTCAGATGCTGCTGGCCTGATAGAGGCCAAGCTGAGTCACTACCTTAGGACACAGTTTTGCTTTGTAGACTATGAATGAACCTTCATCACCCCCTGCTCAGCCCCAGACAGAAGGCTGATCAAGAGATCAATAGATACGTCATCAGTATAAGATACTGATGTTTATTCATGAGCACTTTATTTTCTCAATAACTAAGTATGAGAGAGTATGGGACATAAGGAGGACCCCGATCAGGCATGTCACAGGAGGGACACATGCTATCACTGGGGCATGGTGCCCTAGATAATGGCCCAGAGGGAGGTTGTAGGTCTGGGCCCTGGGGATCAGGCTGATGAGGAAAGGCAAGAGAAAAAGAAGAAAGGAAAGGGTAGAGATGAGGAAAGAAGGACAAGGAAACCTGGAATGTCTTGAACAAACAGGTGGATGTAGACTCTAGAATCGGTGGTTGTTTGAAAGAGTGTGAAAATTTGTGTGAGGTCACCTGGGTGAGCTGATTTCCCATGAGCTCCTTATTCTTGCTGCAACCAAGATAAAGGGATGAATGGCATTGAGATTCCAGCTGGCAGGAACTTTGCTGCTTCAGAGTGCCAACCTGACTTCAGATCAGCACTGCAAGTCTTACTGTGTCTCTCTGGATGTCATATGCCCTGCAGCCTCACTGACTATGGCAAGAGGTCATTCAGTGCACGGCAGGACTGATGAAATAGAAACGTTATGCAATGGGAGGGCCGTGTGGTGCTCTGGTGAGTTTCCCCAAGGAGCTCACCAGACCTGGGGCCCTTCTGTCTAGGGTCCCAAGAGCAGCCCAGTTAATCCCTGCCCCCCATCCCATTCACTTGGACTCCTCTCCACCTTTTCCACACTGTGTCCCATTCTTGGGAGATTGGGAAAGCCCTGAGATCTCCTCTAGGCATAAGGCAGGTCTCCAGTAAAATTGCCAACTCTTCTCATTTTTTCTTTTCACATGATGGGTATGCAATTCTAATAGAATATGATAAAATAAATGGTCACCACATGGTGATACACTCAACACTCAAAACTATGAAGTTGTAACTGCAGAATTGCCATTTGTTGTGCACCGAGCAACAGAGCAAAACGATGAGAGCACCATTTATGATCTCTGTCCCAACATTTCAACTCTGCCACTGGAGCCTGAAGGCAGCTGTAGGCACCATGTAACAGATGAACCTGGCTATGTTTCATTAAGACTATTTCTGAGCCGGGCTCAGTGGCTCAGCCTGTAATCCTGCGCATTTGGGAGGCTGAGGTGAGTGGATTGCCTGAGCCCGCGGGTTCAAGACCTGCCTGGGCAGTGAGACCTCATCTCTACAATAAATAAAAAAATCAGCTGGGCGTTGTAGCATATGCCTGTAATTCCGGCTACTCGGAAGGCTGAGGTGGAAGGATCGCCGGAGCCCAGCAGGTCGAGGCTGCGGTGGCCGGGAGCGGCCACTGCACTCCAGTCTGGGCGACAGAGTGAGACTCCAACTCAAAAAAAAAAAAAAAGACTATTTCTGTACTCTGAAATTGAAATTTCAGATAGCTTTCACACCTCACAAAATAGTCTTCATTTGATTTTTTTTTTTAGCCACTTAAAAATATAAAAATCATTCTTGGCTCATGGGATATACAAAAACTGGCAGACTTCCAGTCTTGGAACTAGGAATTTCTTCTTTCCCTCTGCTCAGGGTCATGCTACACAAAGGGAAGAAGGAGAACTGGCCTATGGTTATGTGTCCTCATAGATGACCACTGAGAAGGCCTCCATGCCTGGTCATCACGACCCTAGGTCCGGCAACTTGCTGAAGCTACTGCAGTGCTGAGGACGCAGACATCTTTATGAGGTGGGTCACACCTTATCTGCCTGAGGGCCCTGGGCAGTCCAGCTGGGGGTCTGGCTGTCTCCCCTTCATGCTGCTGGGAGGGTGGGCTTGAGTGTCTGCAGCCCCAACCACACCCTTCTATTTCTTCCTTTAGCCAGAAGGAGCCCTGAGTTCATCTGGAGGAATTATACCTTCTATCTGTTTCTGCATGTCATCTTGTGTCTGCTTACAAGTCCTTCCCTTGTGATTTACAGAACAGTGTACAAAATATGATCCCAACTGCATTAACAAAAAATAGATGTAGATATAGGTTTTTATATGCAAAGAATCTTTCTGAGAGAATTGACTATACTTCCTTCTGGCAATGACACAGTTGAGAGATGTTCTGTGGGGGTATTTTTAGCTTTTCTCTTTTACCTCTCTGATCATTGAAACAATGCTTTGTGTGTCTGAAAATGTATTACTTTTAGCAGGCACAGTGGCTCATGCCTATAATCCTAGAACTTTGAGCGGTGGAGGCGAGAAGATTGCCAGAGTCCAGGGGTTTGAGACCAGCCAGGGCAACTTGGTGAGATCTTGTCTCTACAGTAAATCAAAAAATCAGCTGGGCATGGTGGCACATACCTGTGGTTCCAGCTACTTGGAAGACTGAGGTAGAAGAATCACCTGAACCCAGCAGGTTGAGGTTGCAGTGGCTGTGAGTATGCCACTGCACTCCAGCCTGGGCGACAGTGAGATTTCAACTCAAAAAAAAAAAAAGAACAGAAAATGTGTTTATTTATTAAAATAAATTAAGTAAAAAGGGACAAATACTGGAAGCCAAAGTCATCTATGATATTTGCTGTCATCAACAGGACAAATGTTTAAAAATTCTACAGAAACATGGGGAAAATTCACATTGTAATCCTGTGAAGGCTTCCAGTCACAGGATCATGTGAGCACCATGACCCAGGGGTGGAGCAGATGTTGAGTATTCGCCACACCCTAGTCTCTTCCTGGACACACAGAAAGATGACATTTCCCAGGACCCATGCAGCTAAAATGAAGTCCAGGGACAGAATTCTGGCCAATAAACGTGGGCAGCAGTGACATACCCCCACCTCCACCATTTTTTTTTTTTCAGAGACAGGGTCTCACTCTCTCATGAACCATTGTACCTGACTTGGATTGACATTTGTGAGAAGGAAGCAAGCCCTCCATATTTGCCATCTTGTCTCCTATATTCAGGAGCCCATTCCCAAGCACTAGAGTGGCTAAGGGCACAGGCTGATGACATCATCTAGAAAGGTCATCGTCTTATCACTTGTTTGTTTATATTGTTCTGTGTGGATGCTATCTGGTGAGAATTAACGTGTGATAAATAATCCTCACTATTTGTGTCTAGTCCCATAGATCCAACTACAAGCTTCTCCAGACCTCTTTTCCTCCATCTTCAAATCTTACTTCTTCAAGGACCTTGACCAATAATCTGAGAACTTTACCACTGCTCATGAATCCATATGCATATTTACCTTGGACCACTTCACACAAAGCAGATTCATCGAGGGCACTGCCCAAACTTTTGTCCATTGGAAAGATTTCCTCTCACCATTGGAAGGATAGAGCAAGAGCAGTCATTTTCATTTTGCCCTCTTCGAACCTATCTTAAACCAAACTTGGACTTTCTTCCCCTCCATTAGCTATTTACTGGTAATCCCACATACTGGCATGTGTGTGTGCTGAGTGAGGCGTCAACGCAACCATGTTAGGTGACATTGGTGTTTCAGCTACACGTTTATTTTGTTTATGTATTTTAGAGACAGGGTCTCACTCTGTTGCCTAGGCTGCAACGCAGTATCATGGTCATAATGTACTGTTAGCCTCAAACTCCTGGCTTCAAGTGATCCTCCTGCTTCAGTCTTGTAGTCTCCAGAGCAACTGGGACTACAGGTGTGCACTACAGTGCCCGGCTAATTTTTTTTATTTTAGAGGTGAAGTTTCACTACGTTGCCCAGGCTGATCTCAAACTCATGGCCTCAAACAATCTTCCTGCCTAGGCCTTTTTTTTTTTTTGAGTTGGAGTCTCACTCTGTCGCCCAGACTGGAGTGCAGTGGCCGCTCCCGGCCACCGCAGCCTCGACCTGCTGGGCTCCGGTGATCCTTCCGCCTCAGCCTTCCAAGTAGCCGGAATTACAGGCGTGCGCTACCACGCCCAGCTGATTTTTTTATTTATTGTAGAGATGAGGTCTCGCTGCCCAGGCGGGTCTCGAACCCACGGGCTCAGGCAATCCACTCACCTCAGCCTCCCAAAGGCGCGGGATTACAGGCTGAGCCACCGAGCCCGGCTATGCCTCGGCCTTTTAAAGTGCTGGGATTACAAGTGTGAACCACAGCACCTGGTTAAGCCACCTGTTTATATCAATCACTTGAGTCATTTGGGCATGCCCAAGCTTAATCTGAGATGTACATCTCAATATTGATGGATTTGCTGTTGGGCCTAGACAACCTAGTGATTCTTTTAGGTCTGCCAATATTCAGTTCATGATGGGCTGTTGTAGCCACATGGTCATATGATAACCCATGATTATAAACTCAGTCAATGCCAAGGTCAGGAATTGCTCTATTATTGGTATATAGTTCTTTGATACAGATGGCCTGGCCTTAACCAGACCTTCCCTGTATCTTTCCTGTTGTGTTTTCCCAAGGCTCCTCTCAGCATTTTTCTCTATGACGAGATCTACTAAATCATTTGGCCCAAGTGGTAGGACTGCTCATTCTGCAGCCAGGACTTGTGGCTGAGTTCTTTCTTGTTCTAGAAATAACTCTGAATTAGCAGCCTTTTACATTGCCTGATAAGTGGGTCAGAACAGTATGCCCAAATGTTGAATTCTGCCTCCAAACTCCAAAAAGAACAGAGACACTAAAATAGAAGGAAAAAAATAAATCAAACAGTGAAGTTATAGAATTAAATCTACCATGTTAATAATTTGTGTAATAATTAAATGGAAATATACTAAAATGTCAAAGAGATTATCAAATGAATAAAAAAACAAGCTCTAATTCTATGCGGTCTATATTTATTTTTAGTTTAAATATAAAGATGGTGAGGCATGGTGGCTCACGCCTATAATTCCAGTACTTTAGGAGGCTGAGAGGAGAGGATTGCCTGGGTCCACAGGTTCGAGACCAGCCTGGGCAACTTGGTGAGACTTCATCTCTACAATAAATAAATAATTAGCCAGGTGTGGTGGCGCATGCCTGTAGTTCCAGCTACTTGGAAGGCTGAGATGGAAGGATCACCTGAGCCCAGCAGTTCGAGGCTGCGGTGGCCAGGAGCTTGCCACTGCCCTTCAGCCTGGGCGACAAGTGAGACTCCAACTAAAAAAATTTTTTTAAATTAAAAAATAAATAAATAAAGAAATAAAGACATAGAAAAATGAGAATAAATGGATGGATAAAGATATGCCAAGCTAACAGTGATATAAGAAAGTTGCAAGCTGGGCTTGGTGGCTCAACCTGTAATCCCATGCCTTTGGGAGGCTGAGGTGAGTGGATTGCCTGAGCCCGCGGGTTCGAGACCCGCCCAGGCAACTTGGCAAGACCTCATCTCTACAATAAATCAGAAAAATTAGCTGGGCGTGGTCGCGCGCCTGTAGTTCCGGCTACTTGGAAGGCTGAGGCAGAAGGATCGCTGGAGCCCAGCAGGTTGAGGCTGCGGTGACCAGGAGCGGCCACTGCACTCCAGTCTGGGCGACAGAGTGAGACTCCAACTCAAAAAAAAAAAAAAGAAAAAAAGAAAATAGGTATTATCCAAGCTAAAGAGGAAAACCCATACATACAAAAGGGTCCATTCATGGGGAAGTCATAATAATCATAAATGTGTATGTTATCTAGTAACAGCTTCAACATAGTTGAAGAAAAAAATGACAAAAAGAAAAGAATTAGACTACGTTATAATATCACTGAATATTTTTTTGATATTTTAAAAGATATTTTATAATACATTTTTGATATTTTATGCCCTACTCCCATCGAGCAGAAGGAACTAGACTAATAAAGAGGAAATACATCGAATATGAGAAATTGTCAACTACTCTGGTGTAATTAACATTTACAGAACACCAAGCTGAACAGCAGGAGTATTCACATTCTCTTTCAGTAAATATGGTACCTTCGTGATAGACTGTGTTCACTCATAAAGCACTGTTAGTAGCATTTAAAGAACATGCAGAGGCAGGGCTCGGTGGCTCAGCCTGTAATCCCAGCACTTTGGGAGGCCAAGGTGAATGGATTGTCTGAGCCCACGGATTCGAGATGCGCCTGGGCAACTTGGTGAGACCTCATCTCTACAATAAATCAAAAATTAGTCGGGCATGGTAGCGCACGCCTGTAGTTCCAGCTACTTGGAAGGCTGAGGCAGAAGGATCGCCAGAGCCCAGCAGGTCGAGGCTGCAGTGGCCAGGAGCGGCCACGGCACTCCAGTCTGAGTGACAAAGTATGACTCCAACTGAAAAACAAACAAACAAACAAACAAACAAAAACATGCAGAACATAGAGAGAGAAAAATGTGTTCTCTGACCACAATGGAAGAAAATTAAAATAAGAAACACTCGGTAGCTCAGCCTGTAATCCCGCACCTTTGGGAGGCTGAGGTGAGTGGATTGCCTGAGCCTGCGGGTTCGAGACCTGCCTGGGCAACTTGGCAAGACCTCATCTCTACAATAAATCAAAAATCAGATGGGCGTGGTAGCGCACCCCTGTAATTCTGGCTACTCGGAAGGCTGAGGTGGAAGGATCGCTGGAGCCCAGTGGGTCGAGGCTGCGGTGGCCAGGAGCGGCCGCTGCACTCCAGTCTAGGCAATGGAATGAAACTCCAACTCAAAAAATAAATAAAATAAGAAACAATGTGATATTTAGAAAAATCTCAACTATTTGGATATTATACAAGAGACATTTAAATAATTCATAATTCAAAGAGACATTTCAGGGGAAATCAGAAAATATTCCAAAAAGAATAATAATAAAAGCTAAATATATCAAAACTTGTAGGTAGGGGGAATTTTATAGTTTAGAAAACTTATATTGCAAAAAAAGAAAAAAGCAAAATCAGTGAATTTGTTTCTAGCTTAAGAAACTAAAAACAGAAAAGTAATACCTAAGTAAGAAGAGTTAGAAGCACAGTCCATGAAAAAACTAACAGACAATGTTTTGTTTTGTTTTGAGCCAAAGTCTAACTCTGTTGCCTAGACTGCAGTGCAGTGGAGTGATCATGACTGCAGCCTCAACATTCTGGGGCTCAGTTGGGATTACAGGCATGCGCCACCACCCTCAGCTAATTTTTTTTTTTTTTGTAGAGACAAGGTCTCACTATGTTGCCCAGGCTGGTCTTGAACTTCTGGGCTCAAGCAATCCTCCTACCTCGGCCTCCCAAAATGCTGGGACTGTAGGCATGAGCCACTGCACTCAGCAACATTAGGCAATATAAAAAATGCAAAGCGTGGTTTTTTATAAAGTCTGGCAAAACTGATAAAACTTAGCTATACTGTCGGGGGATTGATTCTAGGACTCACTCTTACAAATACCAAATCTGTGGATGCTCAGGGCCTTTATTTTAAATGGTGCAGCATTTTCACATAACCACTCATATACCTTTTATCTTCTCTACATTACTATAATAGTAATTATACTGTATTTTTAAAATTTGCATTATTTTTATTGTTATTTTGTTACCATTTATTGATTGACTGATTTAAAAAATTTTCAAGCCATAGTGGGTTGAATCTGAGGATGTGAAACTCACAGATACAGAGGGCTGACATTACTGATGGATGAAACACAAAGAAGCCTACCGAGTATTCTGAATTTTTTTTTTTTTTTTGAGTTGGAGTCTCACTCCGTCGCCCAGACTGGAGTGCAGTGGCTGCTCCCGGCCACCGCAGCCTCGACCTGCTGGGCTCCGGTGATCCTTCTGCCTCAGCCTTCCACGTAGCTGGAACTACAGGCACGCCTGGCTAATTTTTTAAATTTATTGTAGAGATGAGGTCTTGCCAAGTTGCTCAGGCGGGTCTCGAATCCGCGGACTCAGGCAATCCACTCACCTCAGCCTCCCAAAGTGCAGGATTACAGGCTGAGCCACCGAGCCTGGCTAAGTATTCTGAATCTTGAGGCAATAACTTGTACTTGATTTTGGAGGAAATTTCAAGGCATACCCCAGAATCCTGAATGCCTATAATTTTTCACATATGTGGCAGTCTCCTGGATCTTTGGAATGCTTATGTTTCCTGTTCTGTGCCTTGCTAAGAGGAAGAGTTCACATAACCCTGGGCAAGACTGTGAATGCATAAGTTTTAAGTCCTATGTGAATGCAAACTGAGTCTGATGCTCCATCCAGATGGGTATGGAAAGAACCATTCATCAGTTCCATGTGCTGTGAACCAGAGGCTGAATTAAGCTGTAGCAAATATTCCACATATGGCATAGCAGTTGCAACTGGGGGAACTACTTGGTTAAGTTTGCAAGAGTCCATCATCCCATACCATGATCCAACTGGTTTTAGCAGGGATGAGACTCACACCTTAAGCAGAGATATATAGGAGACCACCATCCCTGCTTCCTTTAAACTTTGATGCTAATCTTTACCATTTTCCCAACATGTATTATTTGTTCTGATTTATAATATGTCATGGGAGCTTTCACATCTTCTTTCCTACTAAAAACAGTTTGTGTTCTAAAGACCAATTAACTTGGTAAGTAAGTAAGGGTTCTGTCATATGTGAAATATGTCCCTTATGATTATATATGTTCAGGACACTGGACACCCGCCTGGGCAACTTGGCGAGACCTCATCTCTGCAATAAATCAAAAAATTAGCCAGGCGTGGTAGGCGGTAGCGCTCGCCTGTAGTTCCAGCTACTTGCAAGGCTGAGGCGGAAGGATCGCTGGAGTCCAACAGGTTGAGGCTGCGGTGGCCGGGAGCGTGCCACTGCCCTCTAGCCTGGGCGACAGAGTGAGACTCCAACTCAAAAAAAAAAAAAGATGGCATCAAACATGCAGCTGTCATGTTCAACCAACATTACGGGGCCACTGCTCCACCTTCCCTCCACCTGTTGCCCAGTCTAGACCTACCCCTGGGTTAATGCTTTTCCTCCATCCACAGAGGGGCAGGGGAGGGGAAATGAATAGGCCCAGGTTGGAGAGGGAATCTGACTCCAGTATCCCTGATGCTTCCCAGCTGAGTTATGTAGACTGTTCTGTGGAATGAGAATATCATCAACTGGTTGCCAGGTTTAGATTTGTCAAAAATGGAAGGCTGAGACCCTGTTCCTTCTTGTCTGCACCCTCCTCCCTTGTCCTAGGCCTTTGGGTCGCTGCTGAGGAAGGCTTCCCTGACTCACTGCCGGAAATAACTTGAGCTGGGTGCGGGGGTGCGAGCTACTGTCTTCAGCCTTTGTAGCACTGCAGGCTCCATGACAGAAGTTGCTGGGACCGCAGACACAATGTGTCTAACTGCTATGGTGAGGTCATGAGAGTGGGAGGACCTGGGGCTTTGGCTGTATTTGGGGCTACCCTGGGTTGGCCATAACTCTTTTCAGCTCCTTCCTCTTCCAGGATGCCCTGAACATGCTGACCTAGTGTCAGGCTCTGGCCTGTGGTGAGGAAGCCGTTCTGTGCCAGCATCCACTCTGGTTGGGTGAATACTAGGGTTTGCTCGTCTGATCTGCACATTGTATCAGTTTTCTGACCCCCATTGTTATAACCCAGTAGGAATCTGAAGACAACTGCTCAGTTGGGCTCTTAGGGAAGCTTGGTGAAGATGTCAGGTCAAGTGAAGCCTAGACTTTGAATTTCATTTTCTCAGGGCTGTCAGTGGTAGGAGGGGCATATGCTGTCATTGGGTGAAGTTGCCCAAGATGGTTGCCTTGAGGGAGCTTGAGGGATTGAGTCCTGTGGTCCAGGCTGCAGATGGAGGTTACAGGGAACTTGGGAAGCCAGTACTGTAAGGGTGAGAAATTGTGGAAGAGGGTGCTCCAGAAGAGGTGATGGGTTGGAGAAATCCATAGGCATCCTTGGGGTGTCCAGATAAGTGTCATCTCCTGAGCATAGGCAAGTGGTGGGTGGCATTCAGACCCCTGAAGGTGTGGGTTTCCGGTTCTCTGAGTTCTTCCCTGACTGGTTAGCTCTGCAGTTCTGACTGTGGGCTGGTTTGTGGCTAGGTGGGCTCAGCTGGACCATGAAGGCTATGTGCTCTGCAGGCCCCAGTGATAGTGACAGTGACAGTGACAAACTCCATCTGAGGCATGCTGAAGGTGAAAGTTCAGCTCACAGAGAAAGAGGCAGGGGTCTTCCAGGACTGAGAAGTCCAAGTCATCTCCTGGTGAGTGTCTCCAAGTAGTGGCCCAGACCATGGAAGTCCCAAAAACCCAAATTCTTCATGTTCAATTCTCAGCCCTCTCAAGAACCCTGCTCCTTCCACCCCAGGCTCCCAGTAAGCCCTAAGAATCTGTACCATGTGGCCCTTTGAGCTATGGCCACCATGTTTACTTAGCCTTGGCCCCCTCCACTACCTTGGGCAGGTGAATCTCTCTCCCTCTCTCTCTCTAATTTCTAAATAAACGTTGCTTGAAAACTTTAAAAAATAAATAAATAATCTGCACCAGGTTCTGGAACACAGTAGACGGTCAGCACGTGCTTCATGGATGAAGGAATGAGCTCTGTCTCCTCACTGGGCTCCAAAGGCCAGCACCTATTTGGTGTCCCCTTGGGCTTAGTGCCAGGCCTCTTGTTCCTTTGCCTCTGATACCCCCAGCAGCCCCTCCCCACTCATTGGCCCCCAGGCCTCAGCTATACTCTTGTATCAGAAAGGTCTTGGACTCTGGGACTAGAAATAGTGGGTTATAGCACAGATTCTCAAAACTTAGTCACATCAGAGTCACCTGAGAGGTCTGTTAAAACTCTGGCAGCTAAGCCCTATCCCAATTGTTTATGATTCATTATGCCTGGGCACAGACAAATTTACACTCTCACAAGTTCCTTAGTTAGGCAGATGCTGCTGGTATGGATGCCACATTTTTTGGGAATGAACATGTTTAGATACATTTAGAACAGAGGTCTTAGACCCTGCCCCTGTCCGAGCCTTAACTCCTCGGTGCTCTCTGATGGTGTGTCCACTGCTAGTATGTCTAAGGTGCCCAGGCTTTCCAAGCTCACTCTAGAAGTTGGTTGGAAGTGCCAGTTTTTAACACTCTCCCAGCAGCCCTCCAGGAGGATCTGAGTGAGGTTTGCTGTATTCATGGCTTCTTCCTGCCTCAGGTAGATCCCCTCTGAGACACATATTCTGCACTGCATCCCAGAGTTCCCCATGCATACCTTGCGTGGAATGGGTACCACTGGTGGAACCCTGCTTGATAGCCCCCTGCCCCCTCTTTTTCTGTTTGAATCGAAGTCTCACTGTGTTGCTCAGGTTGGAGTGAAGTGGCATGCTCCCGGTCATCGTAGCCTCGTCCTGTTGGGCTCAGGTTAGCCTTCCTCCACAGCCTTCCAAGTAGCTGGAACCGCAAGCAGGTGCCACCACACCCAGCTAAATTCTTTTTATTATTATTTATTATAGAGATGAGGTCTCGCTAAGTTGCCCAGGCTGATCTCGAACCCCTGGGCTCAGTCAATCCTCTAGTCTCAGTCTCTCAAAGTGCTGGGATTATAGGCTTGAGCCACTGCGCCTGGTAATAGCCCATTTTATACTGGCTGTCTTCCCTTCCTGTGTCACCACTACATTCTCCTACCATTGCTCTTTGTAACTTCTAATAAACTTCCTGTGCTGTGATGTTTGTTTCAAGGTCTTCTGCAGGGGAAACCCAAACCAGGACAATGTTTCTGCCTCTTATTTGTCTATGACTATGGTCAGATTCAGTTTGTTCTTCTATTAAGTTGGAAGAAGTCCACCAATACTTTCATTGACTTGTGGTAACAGTGCAATGAACGTGGGCATTGCAGGGCAGAGGACTCATGGGGACGTTGGGAACATGAAGGAAGGAACTCATTTCTGAGATGAACATTTAGAGCCAGTCCCCTTGAGGCAGAAATTGCTCAGCAGAGAGAACTCCTTTCTGGAACATCTCTTCTTTTCTTTTTAAAAAACACTTATCTCACACAGTTTCTGGGGGAATCTGAGGGTGGTGTAGTTAGGTGGTTCTGGCTAAGGTCTCTAATGAATTGCAGTTAAGTTGTCAGCTGGGACTGTAGTCATCTGAAGGTTTGACTGGAGCTGGAGGTCTGATTCCAAGTGTACCCTCATGGTTGTTGGCCGGAGGCCTTGGTCCTTACCCTGTCGGCTTCTCCATAGGGTTGCTTGAGCATCCTATGAAATGACAGGCTGGCTTTCCCCAGAACAAGTAACCCGAGAGAGAGAACAAGGAGGAAGTCACATGCTCTTTAGTCTCAGAAGTCACAAACCATCACTTCAGCCATTTTGTGTCCATTAGAAGAGAGTCACTAAGTTCACCCACACTCAAGTAGAGGAGAATTAAACTCCATATCCCCAAGAAAGAAGTGCCAAAAAATCTGTGGACATACTTTAAAACTGAAACATTCTCTGTACCCCTTTCAGGCCTTGAATGGTAATTGTTTCCAGCTGTTGGTCTTGAATAATTCAATATATATTAATTCCGAAATATCTTTCTAAATCACAAACCTGATTGTGTCATACCCCTGCTCTAAATCCTTCTGTGTCTCCACATTGCTTCAGGGTAAAAATCCAAAGTGAAACCTTGGCAAGCTGGCCTTTTGTGACCCTGTTCCTGTTTGCCTTTACCTCCTATACCATGCCCTGTTTGCCTCAGTGCTACATGCAGCTTCCTGAACTGTCCCTTGAAAACATAAATTTCTCTCTCTCTCTCTTTGCCTTAGAACTAGGGTTGCCAGATAAAATACAAAACTCTTATTTAAACTTGAATTTCAGATAAATAACAAATAATTTTTTAGTCTAAGTATGCTCCTAATATTGCATGGGACATGTATATGTACTAAAAAAAGTATTCATTGTTTATCTGAGATTCAAATTTAATTCATTGCTCTTATTTTTATTTGCTAAATTTGGCAACCTTATCCGAAAGGAGCACATGGTGTTCCACCTGCCCTTTCCTTGATTTTTCGCATGGCTAACTCCTTTTCTGGAATTAGCTCTAAGCTTAGAACTGACCTCCCCCAGGAAGACAACTCTCTCTCTCTCTTCCCAGGTTGAGGCTATAGCCTATCATTGCTGTGACTGAGTTGTTCCCACTAGACAGGGCAGGAATACTCGTTGCTAATTCTCCATCCCTTAGCATAGTGTCCAGCACTCGGTGACCACCCAATAAATACTTGAAGGAATAAGTGTTCACCTAGGTCCTAGCTCCAGGACCCAAAGAACTGGCCTACTCTTCACTGGGGTGCCCAGTGAAGGGTGGAAGCATCAGTTATCTTGAACTGCATACTACTCCAAAAATTTCTGATATAAAACCACAGCAATCATTTAGTTTGCTCACAAACCAGCAAAATAGGCAAAGCTCAGTGGTCTGCTCCCTGCAGTGTCAGCTGTGGCTGGAGGATCTATTTCCAAGATGACTTACATGGCTTTTAAGTTGGTGCTGTATGTTGCTTCCTCTCCACATGTGCCTCTCCTGTGGGTGACTTGGGCTTCCTCATAGCATGGTGGCTGGATTCCAAGGACAAATATCCCATAAAAAACAGGAAGTGGCAGGTGCTAGTTTTTCAAAGTCTGGATCTAGAAACTGGTACAGTGTCACTTCTACCATGTTTTGTTGGTTAGGCAGTTACAGAGTCCATATCCAAGGAGAAGGGACGTAGATCCATGTTTTGATGAGGTTTTTTGTTTTTTGGGTTTTTTTTTAGTTGGAGTCTCACTGTTGCCCAGGCTGGAGTGCAGTGGCATCCTTCTGTCTCAGCCTTCCAAGTAGCTGGAACCACAAACGCGCTCCACCAGACTCGGCTAATTTTTTTATTTATTGTAGAAACAAGGTCTCATCAAACCCCTGGGCTCAGGCAGTCCTCTTGCCTCTGCCTCCCAAAGTGCTAGGATTACAGGTGTGAGCCTTGGCATCCAGCATTTTATGAGAATTTTGTGGCCATGTTTTAAAGCCTCCACAGGAGAGAATACTCATCACAAAGTTGCTTATGGTCCATCATCTGCATCTGGGTGGATGACTGACCATAGGATGCCTTTCTTTTCTTGGGCCAGTAGGTAGTATGGGACCAACATGTTCAGGGCCACCTTGAAGGATTGGGATAAGGCAGAAGGGGGTGGGAACACAACGCGTAGGCACTTAAAATAATCTCATCTGAAAGGAGGCTGCACATTTGGCAGTTGTCATGGGCCTCTTGGGATGTCATAAACACAGACTTTTTTTTTTTGAGTTGGAGTCTCACTCTGTCGCCCAGGTTGGAGTGCCGTGGCACACTCACGGTCACCCCAACATCGACCTGCTGGGCTCCGGTGATCCTTCTGCCTCAGCCTTCCAAGTAGCCGGAACAACAGGCATGCGCTACCACACCTGGCTACTTTTTTTTTAAATTGTAGAGATGAGGTCTCGCCAAGCTGCCCAGGCTGGTCTCAAACCCGCGGGCTCAGGCAATCCACTAGCCTTGGCCTCCCAAAGTGCTGGGATTATAGGTTGAGCCACCGAGGCCGGCCTAACAGACATTTTTAAATTAAAATATTTTCTTGTGGTTTTGAACTTTTAAAAATCTGTGGAAAGTTGACAGAATAGTAAATTAACAAGCTACAGTCACCTGATTTCATCAACGGTTATCATTTTACCACATTTGCTCTTTGAAAGTAAGTTGCAAGCAAGACATCTCATTCCTAGATCTTTCAGCCTGTATCCCCTCAGAATCAGTGTACACTGCACCAGTGGTTCTCAATTGGGGGTGACTTTGCCCCCAGGGGCATTTGACAATATCTTAAGATATTTTTACATTATATTTTTTATTAAGAAAATTGACAGCCAGGCTCGGTGGCTCAGCCTGTAATCCTGTGCCTTTGGGAGGCTGAGGTGAGT
>NW_007246548.1:51422-54983 GCF_000164805.1 Carlito syrichta
CACTCCAGTCTGGGCGACAGAGTGAGACTCCAACTCAAAAAAAAAAAAAAAAAATTACATAATGTAAAATTTACCGTATTGACAATTTAAAAATAATGGTAATTTCACAGTCTCAGATGTGGTAGCTCACGCCTGTAATCTCAGCACTGTGGGAGCCTGGGCAAAAGGATTGCTTGAGCTCAGGAATTCTATACTAGTCTAGGCAATATAGCGAGACCTCAGCTCCACAAAACATCAAAAAAAATTAACCAGGCGCAGTGGCGCGCACCTGTAGACTCAGCTACTTTGGAGGTTGAAGCAGGAGGATTGCCTGAGCCCAGGAAGTCAAGGCTGCAGTGAGTCATGATTGTGCCACTGCACTGCAGCCTAGGTGACAGAGTGAGAACCCGACTCAGAAAACATTTTTAAAGCGTACAGTCCAATGGTTTTTGTATATTCACAATGTTATGCAACCATCACCATTACCTAAATTCGAAACAATTTCTCACATTTTCAGTTGTCGTAACTAATGGAGTGTGGTGCTACTGACACCTAGTGGGCAGAGGCCAGAAATGCTGCTAAACATCTCACAAAGAAAGGATTATCTGGCCCAAAATGTCAACAGCAGAGGTTGAGAAACTTTGCTCTACACAATTAAAATACCATTAACACGTCCAAGCAAACTGATAGTAATTCAGTAGTAGTATTCCACTTGTCCCAAGAAAGCCATTTTAACATTTTAATTTTAGTCCAGCAAACAAGCAAGTTTCATGCATTGCATTTAGTTATGTCTCTCTAGTATCTTTTAATATAGAAGAGTATCCTCTTCCCCACACTCAGCCTGTTTTTTTTTTTCTTTTTTGAGTTGGAGTCTCACTCTGTCGCTCCCAGCCACCGCAGCCTCGACCTGCTGGGCTCCAGCGATCGTTCCACTCAGCCTTCCAAGTAGCTGGAACTACAGGCGTGCGCTACCACGCCCGGCTAATTTTTTGATTTATTGTAGAGATGAAGTCTCACTTGCCCAGGTGGGTCTCGAACCCGCGGGCTAAGGCAATCCACTCACTTCAGCCTCCCAAAGTGTGTTTGTTTTTAATGTAATTGATTAAAAAAAAAAAAATTCAGCCAGGCTCCATGGCTCACATCTATAATTCTAGCACTTTGGGAGGGTGAGGCTAGAGGACTACCTGAACCCAGGGGTTCGACACCAGCCCAGGCAATATGGTGAGATTTTGTCCCTACAAAAAATTAAAAATAAATAAAAATCAACTGGGCATGATGACACATGCCTGTAGTTCCAGCTACTTGGAAGGCTGAGGCGAAACAATAGCCTGAGCCCAGCAGGTCGAGGCTACAGTGGCCGTGAGTGTACCACTGCACTCCAATCTGGGCAACAGAGTGAGACTCCAACTCAATAAATAAATAAGAACCGGGCTTGGTGGCTCAGCCTGTAATCCCGCGCCTTTGGGAGGATGAGGTGAGGGGATTGCCTGAGTCCGCGGGTTCGAGACCCGCCTGGGCAGCGAGACCTCATCTCTACAATAAATCAAAAAATCAGCCGGGCGTGGTAGCGCATGCCTGTGCTTCCGGCTACTTGGAAGGCTGAGGCGGAAGGATCACCGGAGCCCAGCAGGTCGAGGCTGTGGTACCGGGGAGTGGCCACTGCACTCCAGTCTGGGCGACAGAGTGAGACTCCAACTCAATAAATAAATTAATTAATTAATAAGTACATAAATACATAAATAAAAATAAACAGAGTTCACCAGCCTAGGCAATTTGGCGAGTCCTAAATCAAAAAATTAGCCGGGCATGGTGGTGCACGCCTGTGGTTCCAGCTACCTGGAAGGCTGAGGTGGAAGGATTGCCTCAGTGCAGCAGGTGAAGACTACAATGGCTGTGAGTTTTGATTCCCTTTTACTGATCCCTTGAAATTCATGCTCTCAGGCACTGCAAAAAACAAAACAAAACAAGAATTTAGGCCAGTTTTCTTGCATTATAATTTGGATATATCTGGTTGCTTTCTCAAGATTAGGTTCATGATAAGCATTTTTGGCCAAATACTACATTGCGTCATATCACAAGGTCCATAATAATATGCAGTGTTTGTGATTTTTATGACATTGAAATTGGATGATAATGTAGTTCAGAAGACAGAAACAGAGTGCAGCCTCTTCTGCTCCTACCCACCCAAGAATGGTACCAGGCAGCTATCCTATTTGGCCTACCCTTCTGAAAAACTGAGATAACCTGGGGAGGATAATGCTCACCCAATGGGGAATCCTCAGATCCTTCTCCCTTCAAGGGTCAAGGGGAAGGCACCAAGAGCTGGGTGTTTCCTTTGCCAATCCCAGGGAGAAGGCAACAGCCCAGGTTGCTGGAGGATGTAAGAGGACTCCAAGGACTTCTTCAGTTGTTACTTGGTTCCCAGGGAGAAGAAAACTGGAGGACAGAAGTATGCTGAATACCATAAGTCTGGAACCAGGGAGCTGAAGGGATGAGATGGTGGGGATTGGAAGTTGCTAGAAACTTCTGGGCTCATTAGGATTCCTGTTGTCAACAACTGTGCAAAAGCTTCACTGAAGTTACTCCTATTTTCCTCCTTTTTTGGGAAGCTCTCTCCACATTTAGGAAGGTAGTAGAAGGGAAAAGAAGCATGGGGGCAGGATCCTGTAGTGAAACAAACCTTCCCAGAAGGCCTCAGTATAATTCTCAAGAGTCATAAATGTATACCAGGGATACCACGAACTCTTAGGGAATTGAGGAAGTTTGCATGTTTAGGCACTGCCCCAAACAAAACATCTTAACTTGCTTCTTGTTTCTTCATTTGAATTTTTGTTATAAAATATTCTTGGGAGAAAGGATCCTGAATCAAAATGTATACACTTTTTTTTTTTTTTTGAGTTGGAGTCTCACTCTGTCACCCAGACTGGAGTGCAGTGGCCGCTCCCGGCCACCGCAGCCTCGACCTGCTGGGCTCTGGAGACCCTTCGCCTCAGCCTTCCAAGTAGCTGGAACTGTAGGCACGCGCTACCACGCCCGGCTAATTTTTTTTTTTTTATTGTAGAGATGAGGTCTCGCCTGCCCAGGCAGGTCTCAAACCGCGGGCTCAGGCAATCCACTCACCTCAGCCTCTCAAAGGCACGGGATTACAGGTTGAACCACTGAGTCCGGCTTATACACTTTCTTAAAAAAATCAGGGTCTCATTCTGTCACCCAGGCTGGTGTGCAGTGGCACAATCATGGCTCACCCTAGCCTTGACCTCCTGGGCTCAGACGAACCTTTTGCCTCAACCTCCAGAGTAGCTGGGACAAATGTGAGCCACCATGGCCAGCTAATTTTCTTATTTTTTGTAGAGATGAGGTGTTGCTATGTTGCTTAGGTGGGTCTCAAACTCCTGGGCTCAAGCAATCCTCCTGACTCAGCCTCCCAAAGTACTGGGATTACAGGCATGAGCCAACACGCCCGGACCAAAGTATATAAACATTATCAAAAGTAACAGCTGTTAAGCCGGGCTCGGTGGCTCAGCCTGTAATCCCGCGCCTTTGGGAGGCTGAGGTGAGCAGATTGCCTGAGCCCACGGGTTC